>NW_026086673.1:0-13437 GCF_022539395.1 Myiozetetes cayanensis | reverse complement strand
GGGAGGGGGACCCTGGGGGCTCCTGCACGCCCTGGCCTACAGGTGAGACCCCCAAAATGGGGAGGAGACCCCCACATTGGGGAGGGGGGACCCCAAATGGGGAGGGACGATTTGGGAGGGGAGGGAGAACCCAGGGGGTGGGGAGACCCCCACACTGGGGGGACACACGGGGTCTGGGGGGGTCCCTGCAATGGGGGACACAAAGGATTTAGGGAGGGGGACCCCAACACTGAGGGCTGCCGGGGAGTTTGGGGGGGGCAGACCCAGAGGGTTTTGGGGACCCCCCTTCCTGATTTTGGTTCCCCCCCTGATTTTGGGGTCTCCCCCTGCTTTGGGGTCCCCCTGATTTTGGTCCCCCCTGACTTTGGGTTCCCTCTGATTTGGGGTCCCCCTGATTTTGGGGTCCCCCCCGTTTTTGGGGTGCCAGGTTTTGGGTCCCCCCCCCTGATTTTGGGGTGTCCCCCCCCGTTTTTGGGGTGCCAGGTTTTGGGTCCCCCATTTTTGGGGTGTCCCCCCCGTTTTTGGGGTCCCCCATTTTGGGGTTCCAGGTACGCCCGCGGGCGCCCACGCCGCCTTCCTGGACGAGCGGGACCGGGTGCTGAGAGCGGCCTGCAGAGGGCCCGCAGCAGGTGGGGGCCTGGGGGTCTGGGGGTCTGGGGGTCCTGGGGGCTGGGGGGTCCTGGGGTCCTGAGGGTGATTTGGGGGTCTGGGGGGACCTGAGGGGGTCCTGTGGGAGCTGAGGGGGTTGGGGATCCATGGGGTGAGGGCTCTAGGGGTTGTATGGGGTTGGGGTCCTGGGGATTTGGGGGTCTGGGGGAAGCTGAGCGGGGGGCCTGAGGGGGTCCTGGGAGGATTTGGGGAGCTGGAAGGAGTCCTGGGGGTCTTGAGGGGGTCCTGTCAGAGCTGAGGGTGGTTGGGGATCCATGGGGTGAGGGGCTCTAGGGGGGTTGTAGGGGCTGGGGAGGTCCTGGGGGGTCCTGGGGGATTTGGGGGCCTGGGGGAGTCCTGAGGGTGATTTGGGGGATTTGGGGGTCTGGGGGACCTGAGGGGGTCCTGTGGGAGCTGAGGGGGTTGGGGGATCCATGGGGTGAGGGGCTCTAGGGGGTTTATTTGGGGGTTGAGGGGGCTGGGAGGGGTCCTGGGGATCTGGGGGGATTTGGGGGGCTGGGGGGTCTGGGGGAGCTGAGGGGGCCTGAGGAGTTTTGGGGGGCTGAGGGGTCTGGGGGGTGTTTGAGGGTGGTTGGGGCTCTGTGGGGTGAGGGGGCTCTAGGGGGTTTATTTGGGGGCTTGGGGGTCCTGGGGGTCCTGGTTGTGCTGGGGGGATTTGGGGGGATTTGGGGGTCTGGGGGAGCTGAGGGGGTCTGTGGGGGTGTTTGGGGGGTTGGGGGCTCTCTGGGGTGAGGGGCTCTAGGGGTTATTTGGGGATTGGGGGTTCCTGGGGGTCCTGTGTGGGGGCCGCGGGGGATTGGGGGTAGGGGGGTTGGGAATGTGTCCCCCTCCCCCATGACCCCTGGTGACCCTGACCTCCTGACCCCCAGGGCGGGGTCACGGGAGGAGGTGCTGCGGAGGCTCCGCGAGGCGCGGGGAGGGCCGGGGGCGGGAGGGGCCGTGACCGCCCCTCCCCCACACCGGGACCCCTGCCCCCGCCCCTCCCCCCAGCCCCATCCTGCCCCTCCCCTCTCCCCCACCACCGGAAACCGGAGGACCCCGGGTGAGTTTGGGGAGGGAGGGAAATCCCCGGGGAGGAGGGAATCCCGGGGGAATCCCTAGTCCCCAAGCCCCGCCCTCCGGTTCCCCGCACTTTAGCCCCGCCCTCCGGTTCCCCGCACTTTTAGCCCCGCCCCTCCGTTTCCCCTCGCTTTTGGCCCCGCCCTCCGGTTCCCCGCGCTTTTGGCCCCGCCCCTCCGGTTCCCCGCGCTTTTAGCCCCGCCCCTCCGGTTCCGCGCGCTTTTGGCCCCGCCCCTCCGGTTCCCCGCGCTTTTAGCCCCGCCCCTCCGGTTTCCCGCGCTTTGGCCCTGCCCCCTCCGGTTTCCGCGTCACGCGGCTCGCGGCGGTGCCCACGTGACCCTCGGCCATGTCGCGATCGGCGCGATCGGCGCGGGCCCTGCCGGGGTCCGGCCCGGCCACGGGGGTCCCCGAGACCCCTCCTGTGTTGTGATCCCCGCGGGGGCTGCTGCCGGGGCCGCTGCTCAGGCCTGTCCTGGGGCAGGTGCAGGGGCTTTGGGGGCTTTTGGGGTCCCGGTGTGACCCCCTGGGTGTGACCCCTGGGTGTGACCCCCTCCCCGTGTCCCCCAGCGCGGGGTCCTGATCGGCGCCTTCTGCCAGGACTTCAACGAGCGCACCCGCGACGTCAAACCAGGGGTCCTGCTGCGGGTCCGCCTGCTCGTGCACGTGAGTGAGGGAGACCCCAGGACACCCCCACTTCATCTCCTGGGACACCCCCATCTCCTGGGACCCCCTGTGACCCCTGGGACAATCCCCATCTCTTGGGACCCCCTGGACACCCCATCTCCTATGACCCCAGGACACCCCACTCCTCTGCTTGACCCAGGACATCCCCGTCCCCTGACACCCCCTGCTTGACCCCAGGACACCCCGCCCTCATCTCCTGGGACACCCCCATCCCCTGTGACCCCCTGACACCCCCCTGTAACCCCCTGCGACCCCCGGGACACGCCCCCATCTCCTGGGACCCCCTGTGACCCCAGGACAATCCCCATCTCTTGGGACCACCTCGGGACACCCCATCCCCTGACCCCCGGGACACCCCCATCCCCTAGACCCCCATGACCCCCTGTGCCCCCAGCCGGACAGGTCGTACTCTGTGTCCATCCCCCATTCCCTGTGACCCCCATGTCCTGTGACCCCCCATGTCCTGTGACCCCCATGTCCTGTGACCCCCCATGACCCCCTCGTGCCCCCAGCCGGACAGGTCGTACTCTTTGTCCATCAGGCCCCCTGTGACCTCCCATGACCCCCTGTGACCCCATCCCCAATGACCCCCTGTGACCCCCTGTGACCCCCATGACCCCCCGTGCCCCCAGCCGGACAGGTCGTACTCTTTGTCCATCCCCCATCCCCTGCTGACCCCCCATCCCCTGCGACCCCCATGTCCTGTGACCCCCAGTGACTCCCATGACCCCCCTGTGCCCCCAGCCGGACAGGTCAGTACTCTTTGTCCATCCCCATCCCCTGAGACTCCCCATCCCCTGTGACCCCCATGTCCTGTGACCCCCAGTGACCCCCCATGACCCCCCGTGCCCCCCAGCCGGACAGGTCGTACTCTGTGTCCATCCCCCATTCCCTGTGACCCCCATGTCCTGTGACCCCAGTGACCCCCCATGACCCCCCGTGCCCCCAGCCGGACAGGTCGTACTCTGTGTCCATCCCCCATTCCCTGTGACCCCCATGTCCTGTGACCCCCATGTCCTGTGACCCCCATGTCCTATGACCCCCATGACCCCCCGTGCCCCCCCAGCCGGACAGGTCGTACTCTTTGTCCATCGGGCCCCCTGTGACCTCCCACGACCCCCTGTGACCCCATCCCCAATGACCCCCTGTGACCCCCTGTGACCCCCATGACCCCCGTGCCCCCAGCCGGACAGGTCGTACTCTTTGTCCATCCCCATCCCCTGTGACCCCCCATCCCCTGTGACCCCCATGTCCTGTGACCCCCAGTGACTCCCCCCATGACCCCCGTGCCCCCCAGCCGGACAGGTCGTACTCTTTGTCCATCCCCCATCCCCTGTGACCCCCATCCCCTGCTGACCCCCATGTCCTGTGACCCCCAGTGACCCCCCATGACCCCCCCGTGCCCCCAGCCGGACAGGTCGTACTCTTTGTCCATCCCCCATCCCCTGTGACCCCCATCCCCTGTGACCCCCATGTCCTGTGGCCCCCAGTGACCTCCCATGACCCCCGTGCCCCCAGCCGGACAGGTCGTACTCTCTGACCATCAGGCCCCCCTGTGACCCCCCAGTGACCCCCCATCCCCTGTGACCCCCATGACCCCCACTGACCCCCGTGCCCCCAGCCGGACAGGTGCGTACTCTCTGACCATCGGGCCCCTCTGTGACCCCCTGTGACCTCTCCCCATCCCCAGTGACCCCCATGACCCCCCATCCTTTGTGCCCCCCAGCCGGACAGGTCGTACTCTTTGTCCATCAGGCTCCCCTGTGACCCCCAGTGACCCCCACCCTCCGTGCCCCCCAGCCGGACAGGTCGTACTCTCTGACCATCGGGCCCCCAGCTCGTATTTCCTCAAGGCCGTGGCCGGAGTGGAGAAGGGGCGGCTAGACCCGGTGAGGGGGTCCTGGGGGCTTAGGGGTCCTGGGGCTTGGAGGCTGGGGCAGCCAGACCTGGTGAGGGGGGCTGGAGGTCTTATGGCTATGAGGGGGGTCCCTGGGCTATGAGGGGGTTCTCAGGATTATGATGGGGGTCTCTGAGGTTATGAGGGAGGGTCTCAGGGACTCCCTGCCCCCCAGGCCATGAAGCCGTGGGCGTGGTGTCCCTGGGGGGATCTCAGGGTTATGGGGAGGGGTCTCAGGTGGTCTCTGCCCCCCAGGCCATGAGGCAGTGGGGGTGGTGTCCCTGGGGGTGTCCCTGGGTTATGATGGGGGGTCTCAGGGGGTCCCTGGTTTATGGGGAGGGGTCTCAGGGACTCTCTGCCCCTCCCAGGCCATGAAGCAGTGGGGGTGGTGTCCCTGGCCCAGCTGTACGAGGTGGCCCTGGGGGGGTCTCAGGAGGTCTCAGGGGGTCTCAGGGCTATGAGGGGGGGTCTCAGGGGGTCCCTGGGTTATGAGGGGGGGTCTCAGGGTTATGAGGGGGGGTCTCAGGTGGTCCCTGCCCCCCCCAGGCCATGAAGCAGTGGGGGTGGTGTCCCTGGCCCAGCTGTACGAGGTGGCCCTGGCCAAGCAGAGGGACCCCTCGGTGTCCATGGGGGGGTCTCAGGTGGTCCCTGCCCCCCCCAGGCCATGAAGCAGTGGGGGTGGTGTCCCTGGCCCAGCTGTTCGAGGTGGCCCTGGGGGGGTCTCAGGGGGTCTCAGGGCTATGAGGGGGGGTCTCAGGGCTATGGGGGGGTGTCCCTGGTTTATGGGGAGGGGTCTCAGGTGGTCTTTGTCCCCCCCAGGCCACGAAGCAGTGGGGGTGGTGTCCCTGGCCCAGCTGTACGAGGTGGCCCTGGGGGTCTCAGGGGTCTCAGGGCTATGAGGGGGTCTCAGGGGGTCTCAGGGGGTCCCTGGTTTATGGGGAGGGGTCTCAGGTGGTCCCTGCCCCCCCCAGGCCACGAGGCAGTGGGGGTGGTGTCCCTGGCCCAGCTGTACGAGGTGGTCCTGGCCAAGCAGAGGGACCCCTCGGTGTCCCTGGGGGGGTCTCAGGGCTATGAGGGGGGGTCTCAGGTGGTCCCTGGTTTATGGGGAGGGGTCTCAGGTGGTCCCTGCCCCCCAGGCCATGAGGCAGTGGGGGTGGTGTCCCTGGCCCAGCTGTACGAGGTGGCCCTGGCCAAGCAGAGGGACCCCTCGGTGTCCATGGGGGGGTCTCAGGGGGTCTCAGGGGGTGTCCCTGGGTTATGGGGAGGGGTCCCTGGGTTATGGGGAGGGGTCTCAGGTGGTCCCTGCCCCCCCCCAGGCCACGAGGCAGTGGGGGTGGTGTCCCTGGCCCAGCTGTACGAGGTGGCCCTGGCCAAGCAGAGGGACCCCTCGGTGTCCATGGGGGGGTCTCAGGGGGTCCCTGGGTTATGAGGAGGGGTCTCAGGGGGTCTCAGGTGGTCCCTGCCCCCCAGGCCACGAGGCAGTGGGGGTGGTGTCCCTGGCCCAGCTGTACGAGGTGGCCCTGAGGGGGTCTCAGGGGCTCTCAGGGCTATGAGGGGTGGTCCCTGAGTTATGGGGGGGATCTGAGGTGGTCCCTGGGTTATGGGGAGGGGTCTCAGGGACTCCCTGCCCCCCCAGGCCATGAGGCAGTGGGGGTGGTGTCCCTGGCCCAGCTGTTCGAGGTGGCCCTGGCCAAGCAGAGGGACCCCTCGGTGTCCATGGGGGGGTCTCAGGGCTATGAGGGGGGGTCTCAGGGCTATGGGGAGGGGTCTCAGGTGGTCCCTGCCCCCCAGGCCACGAGGCAGTGGGGGTGGTGTCCCTGGCCCAGCTGTACGAGGTGGCCCTGGCCAAGCAGAGGGACCCCTCGGTGTCCATGGGGGGGGCTCAGGGGGTCCCTGGGTTATGAGTGGGGGTCTCAGGGTTATGGGGAGGGGTCTCAGGTGGTCCCTGCCCCCCAGGCCACGAGGCAGTGGGGGTGGTGTCCCTGGCCCAGCTGTACGAGGTGGCCCTGGCCAAGCAGAGGGACCCCTCGGTGGCCCTGCGTGGGACCCCCCTGCCCGCCCTCGTGGGGTCCCTCGTGGGCTCCGCCCGCAGCCTCGGCCTGCACGTGGTGCCCAGGTGGGTGAGACCCCTCCCCAAAAACAGCCCCTGACCCCCAAAAACACCCCTGACCCCAAAGCATCCTCTGACCCCTAAATATCTCTGGGTGAGACCCCTCCCCAAAAAACAGCCCCCATTCCCCAAAAACACCCCCTGACCCCTAAATATCCCTGGGTGAGACCCCTCCCCAAAAAACAGCCCCTGACCCCCAGAAACACCCCTGACACCCCAAAATACCCCCAAAAACATCCCTGACCCTAAATGTCCCTGGGTGAGACCCTCCCCAAAAACAGCCCCTGACCCCAGAAACACCCTGACCCCCAAAATACCCCCAAAAAACATCCCTGACCTCTAAATATCCCTGGGTGAGACCCTCCCAAAACAGCCCCTGACCCGAAAAGCACCTCCTGACCCCCAAAAGCATCCCTGACCCCTAAATAGCCCTGGGTGAGACCCTCCCCAAAACAGCCTCCAACCCCCAAAACACCCCAGCTCCCAAAACACCCCTGACCCCCAAAAACACCCCTGACCCTAAATACCCCTGGGTGAGACCCTCCCCAAAAACAGCCCCTGACCCCAGAAACACCCCCTGACCCCTAAATGTCCCTGGGTGAGACCCTCCCCAAAAACAGCCCTGACCCTCAGAAACACCCCTGACCCCTAAATGTCCCTGGGTGAGACCCCTCCCCAAAAACAGCCCCTGACCCCAGAAACACCTCCTGACACCCCAAACACACCCTGACTCCCTAAAACACCCCTGACCCCAGAAACACCCTGACCCCTCAAAAACACCCTGACTCCTAAATGTCCCTGGGTGAGACCCCTCCCCAAAACAGCCCCTGACCCCAAAAACACCCCAGCTCCCAAAAACACCCCTGACCCCCAAAAGCACCCCTGACCCCTAAGTACCTCTGGGTGAGACCCTCCACCAAAACACCCCCACCCTCAAAATACCACTGAGTACCCCCATAGAGCTGGGACCCCCAGACCCCCCATTCCTCTGACCCCTCAACCCAACTCACCCAGGACTGACCCCCAAGAGCCCCCCAAAGCCTGACCCCCAAATCCCCCAAAGCCCCTGGGACCCCCAAATTCCCCCTGGGACCCCCAACCCCTGATCCCCCTCGTGTGACCCCCAAACCCCCCTGAGACCCCCTGACCCCCAAACCCCCCAGTTTGACCCCCAGGCCGTGGCCGAGTTCCTGTGACCCCAGAGCCCCCAAGACCCCCTGGACCCCCTGTGACCCCAAACCCCTGTGCTTCAGTTTGACCCCCCAGGCCGTGGCCGAGTTCCAGCGCCGGCGCCGGGAGGAGCTCGAGGCGGCCGCGGCTGCGGAGGGGGAGGACGAGGGGGCCAAGAAGAAATGACCCCTCCCCCACCCCCAGACCTCAGGGAGACCCCCCCTGACCTCGGGGAGACCCCCAAGACCCCGGGGAGACCCCCAAGATTCTCCTGTCCCCCCCCCAAACCCTCGGGGGGTCCCCAATAAAGGCGTCGTTCCCACAGACTCAGGGGGTGGTTTATTTGGGGGGTCTTGAGTGTGTTGGGAGGTCCTTTATTTTGGGGGTCCTTTATTTTAGGGGGTCTTGGTGGTGTTAGGGGTCCTTTAATTTTTTGGGGGTCCTCATTTTTTGGGGGGTCTTGGTAGTGTTGAGGGTCCTTTAATTTTTGGGGGTCCTTTATTTTTGGGGGGTCTTGAGTGGTGTTGGGGGTCCTTTAATTTTTGGGGGTCCTTTATTTTTGGGGGGTCTTGGTGGTGTTGGGGGTCCTTTTGGGGGTCTCAGTGGTGTTGGGGGGACCTTTATTTTGGGGGGTGTCCTTTATTTTTGGGGGTCCTTTATTTTTGGGGAGGGTCCTTTATTTTTGGGGGTTCCTTTATTTTTGGGGGTCCTTTATTTTGGGGGGTCTCGGTGGTGTTGGGGTCCCTTATTTTGGGGGTCCTTTATGTTTTTGGGGGTTCCTTTATTTTTGGGGGACTCCTTTATTTTTGAGAGGTATCCTTTATTTTTGGAGGGGTCCTTTATTTTTGGGGGTCCTTTTTTTTTTGAGGGTCCTTTATTTTTGGGAGTCCTTTATTTGTTTTGTGGGGGTCCTTTATTTTTGAGGGGGTCTCCCAAACACCTGGGGCTGTTTGAGGTTTTTGGGAGTGTTCTGGACCCCCCTTTTTTAGGAAGGGAAATGTTTTTGTCCTGGTGATGGGACCCCTTTTGGGGCTCCCCGGATAAAGGGGCAGTTTTGGGGTCCCCTTTTTGGGGGGTTGGGAGTCGGTGGAAGGAGGAGCTCATTTTTTGGGGGAGGGGTCTCACCCGGGTGCTGGGACCCCTTTTTGGGGAGGGGAGGAGGGTGCACCCCAGGGTGCCTTTTGGGGTCTCCCGGTGTTGGGTCCCTTTAGGGGTCCCCCTGTTTTTGGGGGATATCGGGGTGGGGTCCCGTTTCCATGGTGATGGTTGGTGACCCCTCCTGCCCCCCGTGTGTCCCCCCTTCCTCTTCCTCCTCCCCCCAATCTTCACTCCCCCCCCCACTTCATCCTCTTCTTCCTCACCCTCTGCTCCACCTTCCTCCTCCTCATCATCCTTCATCCCCTTCCTCCTCATCCCCCCCATCTTCATCCCCTTCTTCGTCACCCTCTGCTCCACCTTCCTCCTTCTCCTCCTTCATCCCCTTCTTCCTCATCCTCCTCATCTTCCTCCTCATCCTCCCCATCTTCATCCTCTTCTTCCTCCCCCTCTGCTCCACCTTCCTCCTCCTCCTCATCCTTCATCCCCTTCCTCCTCATCCTCCTCATCTTCATCCCCATCTTCATCCCCATCTTCATCCCCTTCTTCCTCCCCCTCTGCTCCACCTTCCTCCTCCTCCTTCATCCCCTTCCTCCTCATCCTCCTCATCTTCATCTTCTTCTTCCTCCCCCTCTGCTCCACCTTCCTCCTCCTCCTCGTCCTTCATCCCCTTTCTCCTCATCTTCCTCCTCATCCTCCTCATCTTCATCCCCTTCCTTCTCATCTTCATCCCCTTCTGGCTCCATCTTCCTCCTCCTCCTCGTCCTTCATCTCCTTCCTCCTCATCCTCATCTTCATCCCCTTCTTCCTCATCTTCCTCCTCACCCTCCCCATCTTCGTCCCCTTCCTTCTCTCCATCCTCCTCATCTTCACCCCATCTTCATCTTCATCCTCACCCTCCCCATCTTCATCCTCATCCTCCTCCACCTTCGTCCCTCCTCATCCTCCCCCTGTGCCTCCTTCCTCCCCACCTGTTCCCCTCCTCAGCCTCCCTCTCCCTCTTCATCTTCCCTCTCCCTCCTCATCCTTCTCCCTCTCCCTCCTCATCCTCTCTCCCTCCTCAGCCTCTCCTCTCCCTCCCTCATCCTCATCCTTCTCCTCCTCTCCCTCCTCCTCCTCCTCCTCCTCCTCCCCTGCCCCTCCCCAGCGCCTCCGGGGTCTTCCCTGACCCCCCAAAAATGTTGCAGGCTCCGCCGTTGCTGAGGAAACGGACCCGGGGGCTTTGGGGCTTTGGGGACCCCGGGAGGGGGCTTTGGGGCCCTCCGGGGATGGGGGCACTGAGGGACCCCGGAATTGGGGATCCCAGGAGTGGGGATCCTGGGAATTGGGGACCCCGGAATTGGGGACCCCGGAGTGGGGGACCCCGGGATTGGGGACACCCCGTGTTTTGGGGGCCCTCAGGAATTGGGGCGCAGAGCTCGAGGGGGCACCTGAAGGTTCGGGGAGGGGGATGCAGGAATTTGGGGAGGGGGAGGGGAGGTTTGAGGGGACCCCCAGGAATTTGGGGGAGGGAGGGTTGAGGGACCCCAGGAATTTGGGGGAGGCGGGAGGGAGACCCGGGAGTTTGGAGGGGACCTGGGAATTCGGGGGATCCGGGGTTGGAGGGACTCAGGAATTCGGGAGACCCTGCAATTCGGGTGGAGGGGGTGGGCAGACTTGGGGACCCCAGCAGGGCTCCCCCTCCCCTCACCCCCGAACCTTCCCCCTCCTGCTGCAATCCGGACCCCCTTCGGAGTCTCCCCCAAAACCCTCCATCCCCCGAAGCCCCTCCGGGGTCCCCCTCACCGCAGAGGCCCCGGGGTGTCCGAGCCCCCAGAGCCCCCGGCGGCCGCGCCGCCCTGCCCCTGCGCTATTTTTAGCCCCCGTCGCTATTTTTGGCTCCGCGGCTTCGGCTCCCAAATTTGGCAGCGGCGGAGCCGGGAGGGGAGGGACCCGGGGGCGGAGCCAAAACCGGGGCGCCCGAGAAGGGAGGGAGGAGAAGGGGTTCCCAAAGGCCTGGAGGGGGAGGGGCCCAGACGCTCCCTCTCCTCCCCAGGCCCCCCTGCTGAGGGCAGCCCCATAAAACCCCTGGCCCCTCCATCGCCCCCAGCCCCATAAACCCCCCGACCCTCCATCGCCCCAGCCCTATAAACACCCCCGGCCCTCCATCGGCCCCAGCCCCATAAAACCCCCTGGCCCTCCATCGCCCCCAGCCCCATAAACCCCCCGACGCCTCCATCGCCCCAGCCCCATAAACCCCCTGGCCCTCCATCGCCCTCCAGCCCCATAAATCCCCGGCCCCTCCATCGCCCTCAGCCCCATGAACCCCCGGCCCTCCATCGCCCCAGCCCCATAAACCTCCCCCGGCCCTCCATCGCCCCCAGCCCCATAAACCCCCTGACCCTCCATCGCCCCCAGCCCCATAAACCCTCCCCCGGCCCTCCATTGCCCCCTCAGCCCCACAAACCCCCGATCCCATCCATCGCCCTACTAGCCCCATCAACTCCCCCGGCCCCTCCATCGGCCCCAGCCCCATAAACCTCCCCGGTCCTCCATCACCCCCAGCCCCATAAACACTCCCCCGGCCCTCCATCGCCCCCAGCCCCATAAACCCCCTGGCCCCTCCATCACCCCCAGCCCATCAACCCCCCTGGCCCCTCCATCGCCCCCAGCCCCCAATGGCCCCCAGTTCGTCCCCTGGGCTTCTGATGACACCCCCCATCCTTCCCCCCTCGGACCCCCTGACCCCTCTAGCCCCTCCTGAGCCCCCGAGCCTCTCCTGACCCTCCGTCCTTCTCTCTCCCCATGGAGACCCCCAGACCCCTGAGGCCCCCAGTCCGGCAACCGCCCTTCCAGACCCCCAACAGCCCCTCCCTCCCCCATAGGCTCCTCCATCCCCCATTGATCCCTCCATCCCTCCATTGCTCCTCCAAGCCCCCAGGCTCCTCCATCCCCCCATTGCTCCCTCCATCCCCCATCGTTCCCTCCATCCCCCATTGCTCCCTCCATCCCCCCATTGCTCCCTCCATCCCTCCATTGTTCCCTCCATCCTCCATTGACCCCTCCATCCCCATTGACTCCCTCCAAGCCCTCCAAACCTCCTCCATCCCCATTGCTCCTCCATCCCCCATTGCTCCCTCCATCCCCCATTGACCCCTCCATCCCCCATTGACCCCTCCATCCCCCATTGCTTCCTCCATCCCCCATTGACCCCTCCATCCCCCAAAGGCTCCTCCATCCCCCATTGACTCCCTCCATCCCCCATTGCTCCTCCATCCCCCATTGACCCTCCATCCCCCATTGCTCTCCTCCATCCCCCATTGACCCCTCCAAGCCCCCATGTGTTCCTCCATCCCCCAAGGCTCCTCCATCCCCCGTTGTCCTCCTTCCATCCCTCCCTCCATCCTCCCTCCATCCCACCATCTGTCCATCCTTCCCTCCATCCCTCCACTCCTCCATCCATCCCTCCATCCTCCCTTGACCCCTTCCTCTCCTACTGATCCTCTCCTCTACCCCTCCCTCCCTTGAGCCCCCATCCCCCTTGGCCCCTCCATCCCCCTTGGCCCCTCCATCCCCCCTTGGCCCTCCATCCCCCTTGGCCCCTCCATCCTCCATTGGCCCCTCCATCCCCCATTGGCCCCTCCATCCCCCTTGGCTCCTCCATCCCCATTGGCCCCTCCATCCTCCCGTTGACCCCTGTTGCTCCTCCCCCCCAGTTGACCCTTCCACCCCCCCTGCCCCCTCCACCCCCAAAGACTCCCCATCCCTCCATTGACCCTCTGCCTCCATTGACCCTCTCCCTCCATTGACCCTTTCCCTCCATGGACCTCTCTCTCTCCTCCATGGACTCCCATCCTCCATGGACCCTCTCCCTCCATGGACCCTCTCCTCCATTGACCCCTCATCCCCTCCATGGACCCTCTCCTCCATGGACCCTCTCCTCCATGGACCCTCTCCTCCATCCTTGACCCCTCCCATCCCCCATTGGCCCTCATTGACCCTCCATCCCCCCAGTGGCCCTCATTGACCCTCCATCTCCCCGTTGACCTCTATGACTCTCCTCCCATTGACGCCCCCAACTGCCCCTCCCCGAACTCACCCCCCACCCTTCCATTGACCCCCATTGACTCCCCATCCCTGCCTTGACCCCTCCTCCCTCCCTCGACCCTCTCCTCCCTCCTTGGCCTCCATCCCTCCCTCGACCCTCTCCCTGCCTGCCTTGACCCCCCATCCCTCCATCGACCCTCTCCTCCCTCCCCTGACCCCATCCCTCCATCAACCCTCCCCTCCCTCCCTTGACCCTCCATCCTCTCCTCTCGACTCCTCCTCCCTCCCTTCCTCGACCCTCCATCCCTCCTCGATCCCTCTCCCTCCCTCCCTTGACCCCCATCCTCCATTGACCTCTCTCCTCCCTCCTTGACCCCCCACCTCTCCATCGGACCCTCTCCCTCCTCCTTTGGCCCTCCATCCTCTCCTCCACCCCGCGCCGTCTCTCAGCCCCTGCCCCCCAAACTCACTCCCACCTCCTCCCACGTGCCCCCATTGACTCCTGACCCACCCCCCTTTTTACCCCTCCCCAGGGTGGGCGTATCCCCCTCAAACCCTCCTCCTCTCCCTCCCGAACCACTGCCCTTACGCGGCTCCATCTCCTATTTTCGGTTCGAACCCCTGTCCCCCGCCCTCCCTCCCCTCTTCGTGCGTCAGCGTCACCGACGCGACCATCCCGGCCCCAGCCGCGCGGGGGCGGTCCGGGCCGACGCGGCGCTGAGCGGGG
>NW_026086672.1:0-135372 GCF_022539395.1 Myiozetetes cayanensis | reverse complement strand
AAAGGCCTCCTGGTGCAACAAGGACAGACTTAGGGCCATCTACTCAGAGTATCTACTAGCACTGAAAAGCTATCACTGTCCTCCTTCCAGGGCTAACTGGAAAAAAGGCTGCCTAAAGGCCGCCCTTGCACCACCAATCCAAGGCAGGAAACTCTTACAGGGGGTTTCAAAAGTTTGCATCGGTCTTACCACACGTGTAGGGAGCAATCCGCAGTCCTCACCGTCCTACCGTTCCCAGGAAGGCACTTCATGGACTGCCTGTGGCTCAGGGAGGGCTCAGGTGGCTTCGCTTCTTCCTTCCCAATTTCCAGAGTTTCTCCTTCAAAAGCAAAGGTTTCTTGGCTTGCCTTGCTCCTGGGGGATGCAGCAAAAGGCATCTTTTAAATCTACTGCTGGCATGCTGATTTTCAAGGATACTGGGGTTGCCTTACCCACACAGATCCCAGCTTAGGGCTAATACCTACAGGCTCTGCCCTCTTCCATTTTCCTGGAATTCCATTGGCCCTCACCACAGGAACAACTCCATCTGCCGCTTCAGTCGGGATGGTGCTGCTGACGGGAGTTACTTCCTGCACAAGAAGAGCTGCTGCTCTCACACAGTTAGTGTCAGCAACTACAATTTCAATCTCCCCATTTTCCAAGTTTCATTTCTGCCTCAGCTTGTCCAACCTATCTCTTCCTAGCAAAGGTTTAGGGGAGCTTGAAAATAAACCAACTGAGGAATTACCCAGTGTTTTCCCAGTTTAACCCCTGTGTCATAGTTCGTATTTTTTAGCAAGGAATTTTTCTTTTCTTTCCTCCTGCCGTGTGTGTGTGTGTGTGCTCTGTGATGGTTGAGATTTGTTTCCTTGACAAGGAAGGGGGGAGTTGGCTGGTGTGTGACTGGAAGGGGGTGGAGGCTGGGGGGGAGGAGACTCTCTCTCTCTCTGCCGGGGTGAGAGGCTGCTGCGGGCTGCAGACACTGCCGGGCTCCTTTGTTTTTTTTTTTTCCCTGTCGGAGGGGAGTTTCTGGCTGCTGCTCTTGGCTCACCTCTGGCTGACTGCAAGCCCTGCTTACAATGGACCCTAATCAGCTGAAGTTTGTGAGTTTTCTTCCATTGGGAGAACTTTCTGTTTTATTGTTGTTGTCTTTCCCCCCCCTCCCCCCGTGGCAGCCAAGTATCCAACAGCGCCACCTGGTGACGGGCACTGGACATTACAAGTTCTACTCCTCCAATGATCCAACAGCGCCACCTGGTGACTACAATAGGACACTACAAGTTTTTTACACCTTCAGTGACCCAACAGCGCCACCTGGTGAATGGTACAGGACATGACAAATTTTGCATCTCCAGTGACCCGACGGCGCCCCCTGCTGACTGTGGTTGGAACTGCACCAAAGGGTGCAAGAAATTGAACTATTTTCCTTTTGCCGGTTTATCGGTTTTGTTCATGAAGGGGATTATTGGTGGGTATAGGAGTATTACTTAGTTATTTTACTTGGGTTTTTTTTTTCCCGTGTTCCTGTTAATACACACATACCTTTTAATAAAGGGCTGTTATTTTTTCCCTTTTCCATAATTTGTTTTCCTTCAATCGAAGCCTCTTAATTTTGGATTTATAATTGCTTGGAAAGAGAAGTTTGGGTCTTTTCCTCCTAATTCATCCTCAGCAAAAGACTCTTGTCTCATTTAAACTGGGACACCCTGTCACACCCATCACCTTCCCAGTGCCATCCCTTAATTCTCCCTCTGGTGTGTTAAGGGCTGAGGATGCTGTACCTGTGTCTGACCAGGACACGTGCAAACCAAACGGTGGGGACTGGAACCCACACCTTGCACTCCTGCAGCTCTCACAATTCCAGTCAAGAGAAAACAACTAACGGCACCATCACCACTCATTCCTTAATTCCAATCCCATGCTCCTTCTGCAGCTGGAGCACCACTTTTATAACCCAGTTACAGTCCATTCCAGAGCTGCATGGCCAGGATGGACAACTACACCTCTGATACTCTCAGGAATGCCTGAATCCATTCCAGGGACTTTGCTTTCAGCTCCCCAGCTTGGGGCACCCGGAGGAGCTCCCCGAAGAACAATTTCGGTGCGCGCTGGAGTTCTCCAAGTGTCCCAGTCCGGGGGGCAGCTACAGCACTGTCCCTCCAGGGGGGCCCAATCTGCCCCCGAAATGCAGGGGGATCTTGCCCGTGTCCCAGACTGCTCCGGGGATCTGAGGGCCTTCCCGAGAACATCTCGGTGCCGGCGTGAAGGCCCAGAGATCCCTGGGAACGACGGGAGAGAAGGCTCAGAGTCCCTGCCTGGGGCCAATTTGGCTGCCTGAAAACAGCTTGGCAAAGAAGCCTCTAAGACTCAGCTGGTGAGTTTTAGAAGCCAGGCATTCCTTGCTGACAACACCCTGCAATGATCCCAGCCTACCAGGGCTCCTGGCCATCAGCTGCCAGCAGCACTTATAACCATACACATCTACCCTGATCAGGTTTCTGAGGGGCTTCATCCAGGTGCTTCCGAGGTCTTCTCTGTCTGGAGCCCCCAAAGTCCCAAGCAGCATCTACTTCTGTTCAGGAGTCCACACTCATCTTGCTCACCAGTGTTCACCCTGCTCTTCTGCACACTTGTGCCAATGGCCTCTTTCACCTATTTGTACAGAAAGGGTCAGGACAGAAAAGTATTGCTGTCCTTTACTTCCCCTAGGCAGTCTGTCATTTACACCTTCAATCGCAGGGCTATGTGCTTTTCCTTCCTATGGAAAAGGGCATCTGAAGTATTACCCTCAAAATATACACTCTGTCCCCTGTAGTTCACCTCTGGTTTTATGCCCAAAATATTTCCTCCAATTTCCTCCAAATCTGTTCCCCAAGACCATCTGCTCACAACACTGTGCCAAACAACAGGCAGCAATAAAACTCTGATGCCTTCAAAACAGCCAAGTTCTTGGACGCTTACCTATTGTTAGTCCTTCAGAAATTCTGCTCCTAGCCCAGTTATCACTACTGCCTCAAGCATGTCCCTCCCTGGTATTACCAGCACGTTTACACAGGCAAGGAACTTAACAGCTCTTCTAAACTTATCCAGGTGCCAATTACAGCCACAAAAGAAAAGGAAAAGAGGGCTCAGGCAGCCAGAGAGCTCTGCAGGTGGCACCAGCACCATCACACTTGCTGAAACATGTCCTTTTGCACAGAGAAGGAAACAGGCCAATATTAGGGCAAGTTGGGCCCTTCCCACAATGCCAAAAAAAATCACACACAGAACTAAGTAAGGCTCAAAGATAAGCTGGGATAAAAAATGGCGAAAGCACGCACACCGGGACATTCTCTTGCTTCCAAGGCAAGACCAATCATCCCTCTAGGAAAAGGGAAAGAGACAAGGGTTTATCAAGCAATGCATAACTCAGAAAGTAAGTTTAACAAATACCAGCAGGTTTTGTGCACAGAGAACACAAAACTCCCTAGTTTTAGTAGCAAAACTACCAGTGTAAACTACTGCCTGGTTACAGCAGTAAGCTTCCCACAGCAGTTTCACCTGCCTTCCTTTGGAGCCCAGCCCCAAAGTAGAAACTCCTCTCGACTGCTCCTGAGAAGCAATTAATTAGAACTTTTAGTGCTCAGGAAAGCTAGTCCCTCCCCTAAGTCCTGGCTCACCTGCCTGAGCACCTAGAGTGCTTATATCCCACCTCCCTCCCTGCTTTGCATGTTCATATCAGTAAAAGAAACCTCCAAGCTCTTCCTCCAGTCCGAGCTGCATCTTCTCTGTACTCCCCCACCTGTTCACGTGCGCTGCTCCCCTCTCCTGCGCTGTTTCCCGGCACACGGCTCATCCCTCGGCCTCTTCCTTGAGCAATGATCCAGGTACCTCAGGTGCTTGCCCCAGCGAGACGCTCTCACCGTTACTCCTTGAAAGACTGCTCCTCGGCAAAAGCTCTCTACAAAAAGTGGCCCAGATAACCACTCAGCAGGGCCCACCCCTCGTCATCCTCACTGCCCACACCTGGGGCTGTCCCGCTCCTTTGTCATCCTCACTGCCCACACCTGGGGCTGTCTCGCATGGGAGAGGACAGAAGGGTGCATGGAACCACAGGCGAGCCGGGGAAAGGGGCCGGCGCCAGCCGAGGGGCGCTGCCGGAGTGAGCAGGAGGCAGGGGCTGTTCTCAGGCGGGGCCCGGGACCTGCGCTGGCTCATGGTGCTTCGCTCTGGGCTTCTTTTGGGCTGGGGTTGGGTGCGGGTTTTGGGGGACTGCGCACACCCTCCCCTGAGTCACAGCTCCGCCCCAGATCGCTGCACCCTGCTGCACTCCCCCCAGCCCTTGCTCAGCTGCGTGGGGATTAGTGCCTCCTCTGCAGGTGGCAAATGTCTGTAAAGTAAATTGGGAAGCCACTGCCAGTCTTTCTTTTCCAGCCTTTTCTGCCCAGCACCGCAGTGGTCGAAAAGGAAACCAGAAAAACACGACCCCCCCCACCCCAAATCGCACCATGCCAAGTCCCAGCTTCTCCCGCTAAACCCAGGTAGAGCTGCAGCCCTCGGGCCCCACCGCGCCATCTGTGAGGTCACCCGGCCCCCCCTGCACCGCCCTGGAACGCCCTCCCACTGCCGCACTCGAACACAAGGACCAAAGCCCTTTCCCCCCAGCACAGCCCGGTCCCTCCCCGGCAGCCTCGGCAGCGCGGGAAGGGCCAGGGGGTGCCGCAGCCCCCAACGACGGGCGGGGCGCACCGGGAGGGGCAGCGCAGGGCGGGGGCGGACAGAATACGAGGCGGAGTCCGAAGGTCCCCAGATTCGCTTGGGGGGGGTCCTAGGGTGTATTTGGTGGTCTCAGACTATATTTGGGGAAATCCCGAGCTGTGTTTGGGAGGCTCTGCCCGAATCTGGAGAAAGCTGGCAGATCTTGCCCTTAACCGACGTGAAACCGCGGCTTCACGCGAGTTGTCGCGAGATCTGGCTCGCGGAAAGCGGGCAGAAGGTCGGGCGGAAGCTTCTCCTTCGGCGGCGTCGACGCGGCTGCTTCCTGCGGAAACGCGGTGCATTGTGGGCCCGTGGCGGCCCGGCGGCGGCAGGCAGGGCCGAGGACGCGGGGAGGCAGCCCCAGGGGAGGGGGCGGATTTGGGGGTCCCGAGACCCCCGGACCCGGCAGCGCAGGATGGGCGACAGCGACCGCAGTCAGCGGGACACAGGACACGGGACCCGGGCGGGGGACAGGAGGGCTGGGGAGGGGTTTTGAGGGTCCCAGGAGGGTCAGGGGTGTTTCGGGGTTCTGGGGTGGGTTTGGGAAGTCCGGGAGGGGGTTGGGGGCCCTGCGTTTGGGCTGGGGGTCCGGGGAGGGATTTGGGTGGTTCTGGGGGAGGAGTTGGGGGATTTGGGGGTCTTGGAGTGGGTTTGGGGTGTCCCGGGTTGGGGGGTTGGAGGTGCTGAGGTGGGTTTTTGGGGTCCGGGGGGGTTCTGGGGTGACTTTGCAGGTTCCTGGGTGAGGGTTGTGGGTCCGGGGGTGGAGTTGGGGGCTTTGGGGGCGTCCTTGATGGGATTTCAGTGGGTCTGGGGTGATTTTGGGGGTTCCTCATGGGATTTCGGGGGTTCCTGACCTGATTCTTGGGGGTCTGGGTTGATTTCGGGGGTCCCTGAGCCGATGTCGGGTCAGGACCAGATTTCAGGGGTCTGGGGTGACTTTGGGGGTCCCTGACCTGATTTTGGGGGTCTCTGACCTGACATCGGGGTGTTTGGGGTGAATTTGGGGGTCTCTGACTGGATTTCAGTGGACTCTGATGGGATATTTGGGTGTTTGTGGTGATTTTGAGGGTCCCTAGTCTGGTTTTGCGGTGATTTCAGGGGTCCCTGACCCGATTTCGGGGGGTCTCCCCCCTTTTTTTCCTCTTCCCCACCCAGACTGCCGGAGCCCCGACAGCTCGAGCGCCGCCTCCCCTCCCCCTCCTCCCCAGGAGCCCGCCCGGCCCCCATGGGGTCCCCTGGCCCCCCAATTTGGGGTCCCCCTTCCCCGTCATCAGCTCATCTTTGGGGTCCCAGGGGTCCCCACGACCCCTGCCCTGGCCTTCGGGCCTGTCAGCAGCCCCAGGTGAGGGGGCTTTTGGGGGAGTTTGAGGGGGATTTGGGGGGCTTGGGGGAGAATTTGAGGGCGTTTTGGAGGGGCTGTAGGGGTTTGGGGGTTAGGACTCACAGGGGGCTTGAGGGGGTTGGGGGGATTTGAGGCAGATTTGGGGAGTTTGAGGTGTCATAGAGGGGGTGGGGAGATTTGAGGGGTTTTGGGGGGATTTTAGGAGGATTTGGGGAGTCCCTGATGGATTTGGGGATCTCCCTGAATTATTTAGGGTCTAGCAAAATTATTGGGACTTTCCTGATGTATTTTGGTGTCTCCCTAACGTATTTTGGGGTCCCCACCGCCCCCAAATTCCCTGCCCCCATGCAGATCAACTCGACGGTGCCGCTGTCAGGACTCCCCCGTGACCAGCTCGGATGACGTGAAGCCCCCTGGGAATTCGGGGACCCCGCCCTGCGCCCCCCCCGCCCCCACGGCCCCGGCAAGAGACTGTGCGCCATCTGCGGGGACAGATCCTCGGGTACCCCTCAAAAACAACCAAAAAACACCCCAGAAACGCAGAAAATGAGGGGTTTGGGGCAGAAAATGGGGGGGTTTGGGGTAAAAAATGGGGGGGTTGGGGTAAGAAATGGAGGATTTGTGGTCAGAAATGGGGGGGATTGGGATTAAGAATGGGGGGATGGAACCCAAAAAGGGGGGGGAAAACCCATAAGATGAGGGGATAGGGTTAAAAATGGGGGGTTTAGAGGGGTTTGGGGTCAGAAGGGGGGAGAGGAACCCAAAAACGGGGGGGGTTGGGGTCAGAAATGGGGGGTTTGGGTTCAAAAGTAGGGGCTTTGGAGTTAAAAATGAGGCGTTTGAGGGTGGAAAGGGGGGATTCTGGGTTAAAAATAGGGGGTTTGGGGTTAAATATTGGGGGATTGTTTTGGTTAACTTTGCTTTGTGGACTCTGAATGATTTGAAGGTCCTTTTGAGGATGATATAGGGTCCTTTTTGAGCCGTTTTAGGTGCATTTTGGGGCCGTTTGGAACAATGTCAAATTTTTCTGAATTTTGCCGATTTCTGGACGTTTTTAACCTGATTTTTGGGCTGTTTTCGGCCCCTCCCAGGGAAGCACTACGGGGTGTCGAGCTGTGAGGGCTGCAAGGGCTTCTTCAAGCGGACGATCCGCAAGGACCTGACCTACACGTGCCGCGACAACCGCGACTGCGTCGTCGACAAGCGGCAGAGGAACCGCTGCCAGTACTGCCGCTACCAGAAGTGCCTGGCCACCGGCATGAAGAGGGAAGGTGAACTGGGATATACTGGGGCAGCTGGGGACACCCTGGGAGCGGAGAAATAGGGGAAAAAAGAGGGAAAAACTGGGAAAAAAAAGTGGGAAAAATGGGGGTTTTGTGAGCGAAAATGGGAAAAAACTGCAATTTTGGGGGGTAATAATGGTGTTTGGGGGTACCACGGAGGGACCGGGAGGTGACGGGGAGGTAACTGTGACAAACCAGGAGGGACGAAATCGTGAAAAAAAACCACCCCAAAATTCCGTTTTTTCCCCATTTTCGCCCCCCAAACTCCCATTTTCCACCCCTCAAAAAAATATCTTTTTTTTTTTTTCCAAATTTTCCCCTTTCTTTTTCCCCCCTTTTCCCCTGTTTTCCCACGGTTTTTCCTGCTTTTCCAGCGGTGCAGGAGGAGCGGCAGCGTGGGAAGGACAAGGAGGGGGAGGGGGATTTCGGGGTCCCCCCTAACGAGGAGATGCCGGTGGAGAAGCTGCTCGAGGCAGAACTGGCCGTGGAACCCAAATCGGATGATGGCGCCGGGCCTGGAGGCACCTCGGTGCGTCTGGGGGGGGTCCCCTTAAAATTTTGGGATCCCAAAAACTCCCCATGGAAATTTTGGGGTGATTTCAGGGTCTGGGGAGGGATTTTTGGGGGGAATTGGGACGGGGTTTTTGAGGGGTCTGGGATGGATTTGGAGGGTCCTAGGGTGGTGGGTCTGAGAGGATTTTGGAGTGTCCTGGGTGGGTTGTGGGGGGATTTGGGGGGTCCTGGATGGCTTTTGGTAAATTCAGGGGGTCTGGGGTAGGTTTGGGGGCATCTGGGCTGGATTTGGGGGGGTCCTGGGTGGCTTTCAGGTGGATTTGAGGGGTCCTGGATGGGTTTGGGGTAAATTTGGTGGGTTTAGGATGGATTTGGGGGGTCCTGCGTGGATTTGGGATGGGATTTTGGGGAGATTGTGGGCTCCAGGATGGGATTTTGGGGCAATTTTTGGACAACTCAGGTGTTCCAGGGAGATTCTAGGGGAGTTTCCACCCTGGAACTGCATTTTTTTTTTGATTTTATGCATCAGGACCATTGGGGGAGGGGGGTTAAAATTTCAGGGGGGGTCTGAATTTGACCCAAATGCCACCCCCCCCCCCCCAAAATTCAGCCCAATGACCCGGTGACCAACATCTGCCAGGCGGCCGACAAGCAGCTCTTCACCCTCGTCGAGTGGGCCAAGAGGGTCCCCCACTTCTCGGGGCTCCCCTTGGACGACCAGGTCATCCTCCTCCGGGCAGGTGAGGGGTGATTTTGGGGGGGTTGACGAATTTGGGGAGGGTTTGAGGGGGATTTGGGGGAGTTTAGGGAGGATTTGGGGAGATATAGGGGGATTTGGGGGGCCTGGGGAGGGAGTTGGAGGGGATTGGGGGAGATTTGGGGGGTCTGGAGGAGTTCGGGGGGGGGTTGGGGGGATTAAAGAGGACCAAGAGGGTCCTCCACTTCTTGGAGATCCCTTTGGATGACCAGGTCATTCTCCTCCAGGCAGGCGAAGGGGGGATTTGGGGTGCTTTGGGGGGATTTGAGGAGCTTTGGGAGGATTTGAGGAGCTTTGGGGGGATTTGAGGGGGTCTGGAGGAGATTTGAGGGGGTTTAGAGGGCGATTTGGGGAGATTTGGAGGGCATTTGGGGGCTATTCTGATCCGGAATTCCCAGGAATTCCTTGGGGCATTCCAGGCTGGAATGAGCTGCTCCTCCCCTCCCACCCCACACGCTTTGGTCTTTTTCCTGTAGTTTTTAGGTCTCGTTTTAGATTTTGGGGCAATTTCCATACATTTTGGGTGTTTTGCCATATTTTTCCGAGTTCCCCATGGGGTTTTCTTGTCGTCCTGACCCGGAATTCCCGGGGTGTTCCAGGCTGGAACGAGCTGCTGATCGCGTCGTTCTCGCACCGCTCGATCGCAGTGAAGGACGGGATCCTCCTGGCCACGGGGCTCCACGTGCACAGGAACAGCGCCCACAGTGCCGGAGTCGGGGCCATCTTTGACAGGTGGGGGGCCCCCAAATTCTTGGGACCTCCCTTTGCCCGAAAAGCTGGAAATTCCCCAAAAAATCCTGACCTGAAAGCCCCTGATCCCCCCCAACCCCCCTCCCCAAACACTTGAAGTTTGTAAAAATGGGGGGATCTGGGGGGTTTCCCCCAAAGTTAGGGCCCCCCTGGTGGAGGTTTGGGAGGTTCCCCGAAATTTGGGAACCCTTCTTAGTCCGAAAAGCCCGAAATTCCCCAAAAAATCCCACCCCGATTCTAATTTCCTCTGGGATCTCTCTCCAAATCTCTCCTGAACACTTGAAGTCTCTAAAAATGGGGGGGGTGTTGGGGCTTCCCCTTAATCTTAGGACCCCCCTGGTGAGGTTTTGGAGGGTCCCTGAAATTTTAGGACCCCCCTTAACCCCAAAATTCCCTCAAATCCTCTCAAATCTTCCCAACCCCCCTTGAACACTTAAAATCTCTACAAACGGGGGTGTTTTGGGGTCCCTAAAATTTTGAGATCCCCCTGAATCCCAAAATTCTCTGCCCAAAAAGGGTCCTGACGGAGCTGGTGTCCAAAATGCGGGATATGAGGATGGACAAGACAGAATTGGGGTGTCTGAGAGCCATCATCCTGTTCAACCCCGGTCTGGAGGGGCTTTGAGGGGGGGTTGGGGAGGAATTTGGGGGAATTTAGGGGGATTGAGGGGGATTTGGGTGGGTTTTGGGGGAATTCAGGTGGGTTGGGGGGATTTTTTTTTTTTAATTTTGGGGGTTTCATAACTTTTCGGGGTTCTTGATATTTTGAGACCCTCTCCAGCCCTCCAAGATCCTTTGGAACCCCCTCAGGACTGGAAAACCCTTGGGAAGTTCAGAGGGTACCAGGGCTGGTTTTGAGGGGATTTTTGTGAGGTTTGAGGATATCATTAGATGGGTTACTGGAATTTTGGGGATGTCTCCAATAATTTCGGGGTTTCTTTGATAATTATGGGGCCCCCCTAGACCCCTCAGGGCTGCAAAACCCTTGGGAAGTTCAGGAGTTTCGGGAGCGGGGGGGGGAAAGTTTGGGGAGTTCTGGGGGGGATTTTTTGGGGGGTATTTTTATGGGGTTTTTTTGAATTTTTGGGGTCCCTGACGTACTGGGCCCGCCCCCAGATGCCAAGGGCCTCTCTAACCCGTCGGAGGTGGAACTGCTGCGGGAGAAAGTTTATGCTTCCCTGGAATCCTACTGCAAACAGAAGTACCCGGAGCAGCAGGGCCGGTGGGACTTGGAAGGGTTTGGGGGATTTGAGGGGATTTGGGGGTTGGCGATTCTGGGGGGTTTTGGGGGGTTTGGGGCTCCGGGGGGGGGGGATTTGGGTGGGAATTGTGATGGGTTTTGGGTCAATTTTGGGTGGATATGGAGCCTTTTCCCTGCAATTTCCACGGCTGTTAGGGCCAGGGTTTTCTTAGAATTTCGTGGGAATTGGATGGAATTTCTGGGAATTTTGGGAGATTTAGTAATTGGGAAATTCTAGGCATGACTTGGGGAATGCTGAGCGTCATTTTGGGTGCAATCCTGGGTGGATTTGGGTCGATTTTTGGTTGTATTTGGAGCATTTCCCCCACGATTTCGACGGCTGTCCAGGCTGAAATTACCGAGAATTCCCATGGATCCTCTCCAAACTCTAGGTTTGCCAAGCTCCTCCTGCGTCTCCCGGCCCTCAGGTCCATCGGCCTCAAGTGTCTGGAGCATCTTTTCTTCTTCAAACTCATCGGGGACACCCCCATCGACACGTTCCTCATGGAGATGCTCGAAGCCCCCCACCAGCTCTCCTGAGAACTCCCAAAATCCCCTGAAAAAAACCCCAAAAATCCCCCCCAAAACACCCCATTTTTTTTAGCGACCCTCCTCAAAAAATCCAGTTGTAAAATAAACCTTTTCCAGGTTTTTTTCCCCCATTTTCCATATTTTTCCCCCCATTTTCCAGTGTTTTCCCTCATTTTCCTGCTCAGAGGTATTTTTTGGGGGGGAGGGCCCAAATTTCAAACATTTTCCCCCTTTTCCACATTTTTCCCACATTTTTTTTTGCTTTTTTTCCTCATTTTCCAGCCTTTTTCCCCCTCATTTTCCAGCTTTTTTCCCCATTTTCCAGCTCCTTCCCTGAGTTTTTTAGGGGGGAAGGGCCCAGATTTCCCCCCTTTTCCCCCCATTTTTTCCTCCTTTTCCCCTTTGTCCCCCTTTTTTTCCTACTTTTCCGTGCCATTTTTCCCTCTTTTCCAGCTCTCCCCCTGTCCTCCCTTTCCAGCTTTTCTCCAGGTGCTTTTTTTGGGGAGGGTGGGGGGTGGAATATTTTGGGAGTTTTTCCCCTTTCTCCCCCCCCATTTTTCTCTTTTTTCTTTTGGAAGTTGTGGAATTCCCTCCCCTGCCAATTCCCCTCCCCTCCAGTTTTTGCCCCTCCCCCCCGCGGTTTTAACTCCCCCCTCCGAGCACTTTGACCCCCAAATTGGGGGGGCAAAAAACCACTGGAAAAGAGGGGGGAGGGGCTTGTTTTTATTGTATCCCCCCCCCAATTCCACCCCTTCCCCCCTAAATTTGACACCCCTCCCCACAAATCCTGCCCCTTCCCCCCAAAAAAAAAAAAAAAGCTTTGGATTTTCAGTGATTAAAATTGCTGCTTCGGAGTCAAATTTTGGGCTGATTTCAGGTGGGTTTTGGGGCCCTAGTCGACACCCCCAAAATATGGGGGCCCCAAAATTCCAGGAAGGCCCCAAAACCCTGAAGGAATTTGGGGGAGGGGAAAATTTTTGAGGGGTCACGGTCGTCGGGGGAAGCTGGGGATGGTTTTGAAGGCGAGGGTCAGGAGAGGTTTTGGGGAGCGGGGCCGGTGGGGTGTTTTGGGGTCCTGGTTTTGGGGCGGGGTTAACGAGGTTTGAGGGACGTGGTTTTGGGGTGGCGGGGCCAGGGTGTGTTTTGGGGGTTCCCGGTTCTGGGGCGCGTCTCCGGCGGGGTGTTTTTTGGGAGGGGTCCAGGTTTTAGAGGCGTGCCCGGGCGGTGTTGGGGGGGCGTGTCCGGGGGTTTTTTTGGGGGGGTCACTCACGGTGCCGCCGCACTCGGGGCACGATCGTGACCGGCACCGCCACGTCCCGATCGCGATTCCCTGTCGCGATAGAGGAGTCCCTGTCGCGACTCCCCCTCCCCCGCGCCATGGCCCCGGCGGGCCCCGGGCTGCCCCTCACCCTGCTGGGGATACTGGGAGCACTGGGAGCACTGGCCCGGGCGGCGGCACCAGGTGGGACTGGGGATACTGGGAGGTACTGGGAGCAACTCAGAGCGACTGGGAGGGACTGGGGGGGGGACTAGGAGCACTGGGAGTGCTGGTCCAGGCTGTGGCTCCAGGTGGGACTGGGAGCACTGGGAGGGACTGGGGGGGACTGGGAAAGAAGGGGGACCGAGGATACTGGGAGCACTGGGAGTGTTGGCTCAGGTGGTGGCACTGGGGGGAATACTGGGAGGGACTGGGGGGGACTGGGAGCAACTGGGAACACTGGGAGGGATGGGGGGGACTGATGGGACTGGGAAAGAAAGTGGACTAGGGGAGATTGGGAGGGACTGGGGATACTGGGAGCACTGGGAGTGCTGGTCTGGGCTGTGGCACCTGGAGGGACTGGGGAACTGAGGGAACTGGGAGCACTGGGAGAGCGGGAACACTAGGGGAACTGGGACCACTGGGAGAACTGGGAGCTGTCACTGGGAGCTGTTATGGGGAGCACTGGGAGGCATAGCAGGGGGGATGCCTGAGACTGGTACTGGGAGAGACTGGGACATATTGGGAAATACTGGGAGATGCCCCAGGGCTGGAACTGGGAGAGACTGGGACGTATTGGGAGATACTGGGAGATGCTGCGAGATGCTCCGGGACTGGAACTGGGACTAGTCCATACTGGAAACTACTAGGCCATACTGAGAAATGCCCCAGGACTGAAACTGGGAGCTACTGGGGGATGGCTCAGAACTGTAACTGGGATATACTGGGAGATGCCCTGGGGCCGTAACTGGGCCGTACTGGGAGCTACTGGGCCATACTGGGAGATATCCCGGGGCTGGAGCCAGGCCTGGCCTTCCTGGCACCCCCTGTGAGGGAGGAACTGGGCAAACTGGGAGCTGCTGGGAGATGCCCCAGGGCCATAACTGGGCCATACTGGGAGATGCCCTGGGGCTGTTTCCAATCCTGTGGTCACCGTGGGGAGGGGGAATTTTGTGGGAATTCAGGAAATCGGGGGGGCTGGGGGGATCTGGGAATTTGAGGGGAACACGGGAATTTGGGGGAACCTGGGAATTTTAGGGGGGAAGCCAGAAATTTGGTGACAATCTGGGAATTTGGGGGAAGAATCCAGGAATCTGGGGGCATCCAGGTGAGATCTGGGAATCTGGTGGAGACCCAGGAATTTTAGGGGAGAATCTGGGAATTTTAGGGGAGATCTGGGAATTTTAGGGGAATCTGGGAATTTGGGGTGATCCAGGAGGGACCCAGGAATTTGGGGGGGAATCCAGGTGAGACCCAGGAATTTTCTTGGGGGGGAATCTGAGAATCTGGGCAGAATCCAGGAATTTGAGGGGATCCAGGAGGGATCCTGGAATATCGGGGGGGAAGGGGGGGGGGAATCCAGGAATTTGGGGGCAATCCAGATGAGACACGGGAATTTTGGGGGGATGGGTTCTACGGGATCACCTGGGGAAATTCTGGGATCACCTGGGAATTCCCCGGGAGGCCCCAGCAGTCCAGGGAGACCCCGAGAATTTTGGGATCCCCTCCTTCCATCCCCGCCCCCCCACCGTGAGGTCCCGGAGGCCCTTCCGGACCCTCGGGGGAATATGGGCGAGGGGGGGTGGAAAAATCCCAGGATTCCCCCCCCGGGAATTCAGGAATGCTGCGGGAAAAGCGGGAGAAGAAAAGGTGTCTCTGTTACTGATGGGGAGGGGAAGGGGGGGGCCGGAAAAAGGGGGAGGGGTGGAGGGTGGGGAGAGGGGGTAGGACCGCCCCTCCCCCCGCCGCTCCTTCCCGGGGGTGGAAAATTTTAGAGGTTTTGCACTTGGGATTTTGGGGACTGGGGATTTTGGGGGTGGTGGGACGAACCCCTTCCCCCCCCCCCTTATTTCTGGGGGGTGATGAGAATCCTAGACCCCCCCGAGGTTGGAAATTCTGGTGGGTTCCAGGTGGGACTTTTGGAATGTTTCAGGTGGGACTTTTGGGATGTTCCAGGTGGGATTTTTTGGGGAGAGTGGGAGGAGGAGTGGGACGAGCCCCCTTCCCCTTTTTTGGGGGGGTGATGAGAATTCCAGACACCCCCCTTCCCATTCCTTGGCCACGGCTGCCAATGGATTCAATGGATTCTGCAGGTGTTGGGAATGTGGTGAGAAGAGTGGGGAGAGTTTGGGGGAGGGGGTTGGGGTGGTTCCCAGGATTCCTGGAACCACTGGATCCCCATGGGGTCGGTGGGTGGGGGTCCCAGGGGGTTCCTGGAGCTTCCAGGGGATCCCACAGCTTCCAGAGGGGCCCTGGAGTTCCCAGTGGATCCCAGATGGATCCTGGGGCTCCCAATGGATCCCAGTTGGATCCTGGGGCTCCCAATTGATCCCAGAGCTCCCTATGGATCCCAGGTGGATCCTGGTGTTCCCATTGGTACCCAGTGGATCTCAATGGATCACTGTTGGATCCCAGGGTTCCCAGTGGGGTCCTGGTGTTCCCAATGAATCCCAGTTGGATCCTGGGCCTCCCGGTGGAGCTGTGGCATCCCCGACTCTCCATTGATCCCATTGGATACTGGTATTCTAAATGGATCCTGGTGCTCCGGGGGGGATCCCAGAGCTCCCATGGGATCCTGGTGCTGTTGGATCCTGGCAGAGCTGTTGGATCCCAGAGTCCTGTTGGATCCCGAAATTCCTCGATCCCGGTGGAACTGTGGGATCCTGGAACCCCACCTAGGATTCCAGAGCCCCCCTTTGGATCTCAAAATTCCCAGATCCCCCCCAGCGCCCCCATGTGTCCCATTGCAGCCCCTCCTGTGGACGTCCTGCAGCTGTTCCAGCTCCATTCCCTCCCCACCGGAGTGCGGAAGGTTCCAGGATCCTGTCCCGGCTCCAGCGCTTTCCGCCTGTCCCGGCAGCTCCCGCTCAGTGTTCCCGCTCAGAACCTCTTTCCGGGTGAGGCAGACACGGGGGGCTATTCCCAGTGCCCCATGGGGTCAGTCCCAGGATCCAGGGGTCATATCCCATGGAGCCATTCCCAGTATCCTCTACGGTCATTCCCAGTGTCCCATGGGGCTATTCCCGGTATCCCATGGTCATATCCCATGGGGCCATTCCCACTATCCCGTGCTATCCACATAGAGCCATTCCCCGTATCCCACATGGGGCCATTCCTGCTATCCCACAGGGCCATTCCCATTATCCCATGTTTGTATCCCCATGGAGCCATTCCCAGTATCCCATTCCGGCTCCACAGGGCTGTTCCCACGGGAATTCTCGGTGGTGGCACTGGTGCGGCCCCAGGCTGGGACTCGGACGTTCCTGCTCTCCCTCTATGACCGAGATGGGATCCGGCAGCTGGGGCTGGAGTTGGGATCGGCCCCAACCTTCCTCTACCGGGATCGGCACCGGACGCTCTTCCCAGAGGACAATCCCGTGTTCCGGGGGGTCGACTTGGCTGACGGCAGGTGGGGAATTGGAGAGGAAATCGGGGTGGGCCCAACTCGATGGGATCATCCCAGTGGTCCCAAATCCATTGAACAACCCAACAATTATCCCAACTCCTGGATTTCCAGGTGGCACCGGGTGTCGTGGTCGGTGTCCGGCCACTCGGTCACCCTGGGCCTGGATTGCCACCGGCGGCTGACGCGACCCCTGCCCCGCGGTCCCACCCCCCTGGATTCCCGTGGCATCGTCATCCTGGGAACAGAGCAGGAGGTTTTCCAGGTGATCCCCCCACCATCCCCAGATTTCCACAGGAACCTCCCAAAATCCCTCCAGGAACCCCCCAGACCTCCCCCAAAATCCCTCCAGGACTCCCCTCAAATCCCACCCAAACCCCCCAAGACCCCTTAGCTTCCTTCAAATCCCTCCCAAACCCCCCTTTTGATCCCCCAAACCTCCGCCAAATCCCCTCCCTTTGACCCCTCCCACCCCTTCAATCTCCCCCAGACCCCTCCAGGACCCCCTCAAATCCCCCCTAGATCCCCCAAACTCCCTCAACCCCCCAAATCTCCCCCAACCCCTCCCCAAACCCCCACCGGCCCCCTCCCCAAATTCCCTCCCCTCAAACCCCTCCAGGACACCCCACACCCCCATAACCCCCAAGTTTGGGGTTCTCCCCCAAATCCCTCCCCCCAGGGTGAGATCGAGAGCTGCTGCTCATTCCCGATTCCCGCCCTCCTGGATCCTGCGTGCTGTGGCGGATTTGGGGAACTCCTGACTGGCAAGAGGTGGGACCCTCAAAAGCGAGGAGGTGGGGAACGAGGGATCCCCAAAATTGGGGGCGGTCCTAAAACAGAAGGAGAAGGAGGGGAGGGGAAAATCAGGGGATCCCCCAAAATTTGGGGGAGGGGAATAAGCGGGGACCCCAAAAATGGGGGGACAGGGAGACTGGGGGGGGGACACACAAAATGGGAGTAAAGGGGTGGGCACCCCAAAATTGGGGGGCCGAAATTAGGGTGACCTAAAGCAGAAAGGGAGTTGTAAGGGTCTCCCAAAACTGGGGAGGGGAATGAGGGGACCCCTATAGGAGGGAGTGAGTTCATAAGAAGGGGGGAACCCTAAATTTGGGGAGACCCGAAACTGGTGAGAGGTGTCCCAAAATGGAAGGGGGAGGGAATTGGGGGATCCCCAAAATCGGGGGAGGAGGGGGTGACTGGGGTGGGGGGTCCCCAAGGGGGTAAATGGGTATGGGACCCAAAATTTGGGAGGGTCCTGAAAATGGGGATCCCAAAATGGGGAGGGTGGGTCGATACTGGGATGGTGGAGGGGTCACCAAAGGGAGGTAAAAGAGAGTGGAGGGAGCACCAAAATTGGGGGGCGTCGATAATGGGAAACCTGATTTTGGGATTGGGGGGTCGCCGGGGGGGTGAAACCCCAAAATTTGAGTGGGAGGAATCCCAATAATAGGGAACCCCAAGATGGAGAGGGAGGGGACTCCAAAATTAGGGGGGTCCCCCAAAATAAGGGACACCCCCTCCCCAAATAAGGGGGTAAATGGGTTGGGGAGGTGTCCCCAGAATATGAGGAGCCCCTCCTCCCTCAAATGCCCCCCCTTCCCTCCCCCCCAGTGGATGCAGAGCACGGCCTCCGCCTATGGGACCCCCCAAATTTTGGGGTTCAGCTCCTCCCCCCTCAAAAATGGTCTCCGGAGCCGCTACCGGCAGGTACAGGGCGGGAGGGGTGGCAATTTTGGGCGGGGTACACACCCTGAAACCCAGCCAGGGACCCCCCAAAACCTCCTGGGACCCCCACATTTTAACCCCCCTGCGTGACCCCCAAATTCCCCCCAGGAACCCCCCAAAAAGGATTTTACAGCCCCCAAATCCCTTCCCCGGGACCCACAACCCCCTCCCTTGACCCCCAAATTCCCTCTGGGAGTCTCAAATTTCCCCCCAGGACCTCCAAACCTCCATAAATCCCCCACCCCAAACCCTCTCCCCTACGTGCTCTGATTTGGGGGGTCTCCAGTTCCCCCGGACTGACGGGGCCCTTTTAGGGGTTTCCATGTCTGCCCCCCAGACCCCCGAGGCTTCAAGGGGGACAAGGGGAACCTGCCCTGCTGGAACCGGTGAGTCAGGGGACCCCCAAAACTGGGGTATTAAATCCCCAGGAAACACCCTGGGACCCTCGAAACCACCCTGTGACACCCCCAGACCCCCTCAAATCCCTCCCTAAATCCCCCAGATCCCGCCCGACCCCCACCTTCAGGGCCTCCCAAATCGCACCCAATTCAACCCTAATCCACCCAGGACCCCCAAACCCACCCACGATCCCCCCTAAATTCCCCTAGGACCCCCTCAGATCCCCCAACCCCCTCCAGGATCCCCTTTTTCAAATCCCTCCCCAGATCAACCCAGGATCCCCCAAAACTACCCAAGACAACCCCAGACCCCCTCAAATCAGGTGGTTCACCGCCCCCACCCGAGAAACCACCCTGTGACCCCCAAACCCCTCCAGCCCCCCAAAACTACCCTCGGACCACCCAAATCCCCCAAATCCCCAGACCCTCCCTGTGATCACCCCCCACAACCTCCCAAAAAACCACCGAGGACCCCCCAGACCCCCAAATTTGGGGGTTCAATCCCTAAACTCACCCAGTGACCCCAAATCCCCAACCCCCAATCCCTCAAAACCCCCTCAATCTCCCCAGATCCCCTTCAAATTCTGCCCAAATTTGGGAGGGAGGGTCCGTCACCCCCTCCTTTTCCACCCTTCCCCCAGGGAATGTTGGTGGAGGGACCCCTGGCCCTGAAGGACCCGCGGTAAGACCCCCTCCCCACCTCCCCCACCCCCTCCCCAAATTCGGGGGGCGATTTTGAGGCACAACCCCTTCCTCCCCCTCCTGGTGACCTCCCCCTCCCCAAAAAACTCTGCAGGGAATTTCAGGCCCCCGGGACTCAGGGACCCTCGGAGCCCCGGAGAGCCTGGGGAGAGGGTGAGTTGAGGGGTTTTGGGAAGGATTTGGGGATTTGGGGCGGGGGGATCTGGAGGGGGTTGAGGGGGTTCTGAGTGGATTTGGGGGGGTTTGGGGGCCTGGGGGTTTGAGTTGGATTTGGGAGGGTCATGGGGGGCTTAGGAGGATTTGGGGGTGGGTGTCACAGGGGGATTTTGGGGGTTTGGGGGAGTCTCAGAGGAGTTCTGGGGGGATTTAAGGGGTTTGAAGGGATTTGGGAGGAATTGGGGGTTTGGAGAGATTTAAGGGGTTTGGGGGTCCCAGGGGATTTTGGGGTCCTACGAGGGCTTTGAGGGTGTCTCCCGTTTCCCCGTAAATTTTGGGGTGTTCCTCCCTTTATTCCCCCCTCCCCAAACAAAGGGCCCCCGGCCGTTCAGGCCCCCTGGCTCCCCTGGGACCCCCGGCCCCCGGCACCGCCCTGACCCTCCCGGTGAGTATTTTTGGGGTATTTAAGGGGTTTGGGGGGTCTCAGGTGGATTTGTGGGGTCCTGGAGGGTTCTGGGGGCAATCTGGGGAGGTTTGAGGTGGGATTTGGGGGCATTTTGGGGGGTTAAGGGGTTTGGGGGTGTTTGCAGAGGGGGTTTGGGGGGATTTAAGGGTATTGGGGGAATCACAGATGGTTTTGGGGGTCAGAGAGTGGTTTGGGGGGGCTTGGGGGGTCACAGGAGAGTTTGGAGGGTCCTGTAGGGATTTTAGGGGGGTTGGGAGGGGTTGAGGGGGCCTTGGGGGTCCTGGAGGGGTTTGGTGGGGGTCACAGATGGTTTTAGGGGGCCAGAGGATTTGGGAGGTGTCGGGGGGGGAGCTTTTGGGGGTTCTGGATGGTTTTTGGGAGGGTTCCCCCCTCAAACAGCGAGCAAGACCACCTACATTTTGGGGGGGGGGGGTTTCCCCAAAATGACCGTGTGTGTCCCCCCCACAGTTCCGGTTTGGGGAGAAGGGGCCAGGGGAGCTCCAGGCTCAGGCCCTGCTGCAACAAGCCCGGGTGAGTTCTTGGAGGGGGTGGCCCCCCACGTTTTGGATAGTCCCCCCTTAATTTTGGGGAGATTTCTTTGTTTTCTGTCAGCTCCCAAATTCTGGGGGGGAGGAGGGGGTTTCCTCTCGTTTTTGGACCCCCAAAACCCCAGTTTTTGGAGTCCCCCCCTCAATTTTAGGGTTCCCTGGGGAGGTTTTGGGGTCTCCCAAAGTGATTTTGGAGTCCTTTGGGGGGGGGGGTCCAGGTGTTTTTAGGGGTCCCTTGGGGCAATTTTGAGGTCCCCTTGGGGTGGTTTTGGGGTCCCCTGAGGGGTCCCGAGGGTGTTTTGGGGTACCCTGGGGGGTCCTGGGGGTGTTTTTTGGGGTCTCCCAGGATGATTTTGGGGTCCCAGGCATGGTTTTGGGGTTCCCTTAAGGGGTCTCCGGGGGGAACCCCCAAATTTCCACCCCCGGAGGAGTGACCCCCAAATTTTGCCCCCTGCAGCTGGCCCTGAGGGGCCCCCCTGGCCCCATGGGCTTCACAGGGCGCCCAGGACCAATGGTGAGTCAATTTTTGGGTGATTTTGGGGGTCCCCAGGGGCCTTGGGGGGATCTGGGAGGATTTTGGAGGGTCCTGGAGGGTATTTGGTGGGAGTTGTGGTGATTTTGGGAGGTTTGAGGGTGATTTTGGGGGGGTTAGGTGGTGTTTTAGGGTGATTTTGGGGATCCCGACCCCAAATTTCCCCCCCTTCCAGGGCCAGCCCGGCAGCTCCGGCCTCAAAGGGGAATCGGGAGATTTCGGCCCCCAGGTGAGACCCCCCCCCCCCAACCTTCCCCCCAGATTTGGGGACCCCAAAACACCCACCCCACGATTTGGGGGGGTCCCCAAACCCCCATGACCCTCCTCCTCCCCCCTTTTCCACAGGGACCCAGGGGACCCCCAGGATTAATGGGACCCCCTGGAAAACCGGGAAGGAGGGTAAGGGGAGGAGGGGGAGGACTGGGGGGATTTGGGAAGGAATTTGGGTTATTTTGGGGGGATGTGATATGCTTTGGGGGGGGATGTTTTTGGACTATTTTGAGGGGATTTGCATTATTTTGAGAAGGAATTTGAGTTATTTTGGGGGGTATTTGAGTTATTTTTGACGGAAATTGGGGGGGATTTGGGTTATTTTGGGGGGATTGGAGTTACTTTGAGTAGGAATTTAGTTTATTCTGTGGGGATTAGGGAGGGATTCGGGTTACTTTGGGCTGATTTGGGTAATATTTGGGGGGGGTCTCTCCCCCTTTCCTCCCCCCCCTCAAGGGCCGCCCTGGAGCTGACGGCGCTCGGGGGTTCCCAGGAATCCCCGGTCTGAAGGTGACGTTGTTCTGGGGGGTCCCTAAATTTTTAATGGGCTCCTCAGACCTTTGGGGAGCCCCCCCCCACCCCAAATTTTTTTGGGGGGACACTCCAAAGTGACTCTGAGCCCACCAAATTCAGGGGGATCGAGGCTTCGATGGGCTCCCGGGACTGCCGGGGGACAAAGGGCACCGGGTGAGACCCCTCCCAAAATTTGAGGGGGCCCAAAACCAACCCCAGGACCCTCAAAACCCCCTTCCAGATCCCCCAAACCCCTCCCTGGACCCACCAAAAACCCCCAAATCTCACCAATCCCCTGCCCAAATTCCCCCCAAATCCTCCCAAATCCCCCCAATTCCCCCTCAAATCCCCCAATCCCCCAAATCTCCTCAAACCCTCCCACTGCCTGAATCCAGCCAAATCCCCTCAAATCCCTCCCAAATCCCCTCAAATCCCCCAAATCCACCCAAATCCCCTGGATCCCCTCACCCCCACCAAATCCCCCAAAACCCCTCAAACCTCACCAAATCCCCCAACCCCTCTGTGACCCTCCCCAAAATCCCCCTCAGGGTGACCCCGGCTCTCAGGGGACCCCCGGCCCCCCCGGCGAGGATGGCGAGAGGGTGAGTGAATTTTGGGGGTCCCTCCCCACGAAAAAGCCCCTGAGCCCCAAAAACCCCACAACCCCCAAATCGTCCCCAGGGCGATGACGGCGACGTGGGACCTGAGGGCTCCCAGGAGAGGCGGTAACTGGGGGGGCAATTTTTGGGGGCACTTGGGCACGTTTTAGGGGTCCCAGATCCATTTTGGGGGTGCTTGGACACATTTTGGGGGTCTTGGTCTCATTTGGGGGGGTGGTTGATCCATTTTGGGGGAGCTCGGACGCATTTTGGGGAGGCTTGGATCCATCTTGGGAGGTCTTTGACTTATTTTGGGGGGCTTGATCTCATTTAGGGGAGCTTGGGCACATTTTAGGGGGTCTTGGACCCATTTTGGGAGGTCTCACCCCCCTCCTTCTCCCCCCCCCCTCAGGGCCCCCGAGGTCTCCTTGGCCCCAAAGGACCCCCTGGAATTCCAGGACCCCCCGTAAGTCCCCCTCTACCCGCCCCTGCCAAACACCCCAAAACCCCTTTAAATCCCACCAAACCCCCTCAAAAATGCCCCAAATCCCCACCAAACCCCCTCAATCCCCCAAACTTCCCCAACTACCCCAGTGACCCCCAAATACCCCCAAAGCGCCCAAAGCCCCCAAAACTTCCCTAAACTGCCCAAACCCCCTCAGATCCCCTCCAAATCCCCCAACCCCTCAATTCCCCTCTAAATCCCCCAACCACCTCAAATCCTTCCCAATTCCCCCAATTTCCCCCTCCCAGGGTGTTCGAGGTCTGGACGGTCCCATCGGGCCCAAAGGGAACTTGGTGAGTTTTTAGGGTGTCCTTCCCTGTTCCCCCTCCCCAAAATTTGGAAGGGGGTGGTGTTCCCTCCTCCCCAAACATTGGGGACCCTCCCCAAAACGGAGGTCCTGCCCCCACACCCCCAAACCTCCTGTTGCCCCCCAGGGACCCCAAGGAGAGCCGGGACCCCTGGACAACAGGGGACCCCTGGGACCAGGTGAGACCCTCCCCAAAACTTGGGATGCCTGAACCCCCACAACCCCTCCAACCCAAATTTTGGGGGTTCGAGGTGAGGGCTCACCCTGATTTCTCATTTCCCTCCCCAAATTTTAGGGGCTCCCAGGACCCCAAGGAGCAACAGGACCCCGGGGAGAAGGTGGGGGGGTGTTGGAGGGGCATTTGGGGGCATTTGGGGGTCATGGAGGAGGAGGGGGTTTAGGGAGATTTGGGGAGATTAAGGTGGGTCACAGGGGGTTTGGAGAGGGTCTAAGGGGTTTGGGGTGATTTGGGGGATCTCGGGACAGGTTAGGTTAGGGGGATTTGAGGGGGCCAAGGGGGATTTAGGGGTCATTGGGGGTTTTAGGGGTCACGAGGAGTTTGGGGGTGGGTTTTGGGGAGAGGGGTTGATATCCCGATTGTCTCCACAGGGACCCCAAGGGAAACCGGGATTACCTGGAATGCCAGGATCAGACGGACCCCCGTGAGACCCCCCAAAAAACCCCAAATAGCCCCTCAAACCCCCAAAAAACCTCCCTGTGACTCCCCAAATCCCCTCAACCCCCAAATCCCCCAAAACCTCCTGTGACCCCCAAACCCCATTTTGGGATCTGGGAGGAGGGTCTCTTTGTGAATTTGGGAGTCCCAAACTCCCCCCTTTCCCTCCTCTCCCCCTCCAGGGTCACCCTGGGAAAGAGGGACCCCCAGGCATGAAGGAAACCAGGTGAGACACCCCCAACCCCACCCCCAACCCCCAAGTCCCCCAAACACTCTGAAATTCCCCACCACTTCCCCTAAAATCCAGTAAGCCCCCCAAAAAAACTCTACCTACCCCAAACCCCCCAAAATCCCCCCAAGCTCCCGACCCAAAAACCCAAATCCACCCCAAGCCCCCAAAAACCTCCGTAACAAAAACGCCCAAATTCCCCCCAAAACACTCGAAAAAACCGTCCGAACCCTCCTCCAAATTTTGGGGGAGGCGTCCCCTAAATCCCTCCCGTGTCCCCCCCACAGGGTCCAGCAGGACCCCAAGGACCCCTCGGATACCCCGGACCCCGCGGGGTCAAGGTGAGGCATCTGGAGGGGCCCCAAATTTTTGTCCCAGGTGGGATTTGGGGGGTCCTTGCTGGGATCTGGAGGGTCCTGGAGGGGTTTGGGGGTCCCAGATGGGATTTGGGGGGTGCCAGGCAGGATCTGGGGGGTCCTTGATGGGTTTGGGGGATTTCTGATGAAATCTGGGGGAGTTCCAGATGGGATTTGGGGGGCCCCAGGGGGGGTTGGGGGATCCCAGGACTAATTTTGGGGTTTTTTCCTCCCCTTTTCCCAGGGACTCGACGGCATCCGGGGCCTCAAGGGGCACAAGGGGGAGAAGGTGGGTGCCACCCCTCCAGCCCCCGGATTTTGGGGGGCCTCTCCGATCCCCAAACCCCCCCAAAATCCCCCAAAATCCCCCAAAATCCCCTCCCTCCCCTGCGCAGGGCGAGGAAGGACCCCCGGGACTGAGGGGAGATGGGGGGGCCAAAGGAGACCCGGTGAGTCCGTTTTTTGGTGGGGGGGAGGGGGGTCCCGACACCCCTACCCCCCCGGGACACCCCAAAAGCCTCTTTGACCCCCACCCAAAATCCAAACCCTCTCAAATCCCCCCCAAAACCCTCCTGTGACACCCAAATTTCCCTCAAAACACCCCAAATCCCCCCAAAATCCCCCTCAAACCCCTGTGACCCCCAAAACTCTCCTAACCCCCCAAATCCCCCAGCCCCCTCAAATTCCCCTAAGCCACCCAAATCGCCCCCAACACCCCCCAGTTCCCCTCCAAGCCCTCCCCAAATCCCCCAAAACTCCCTTTGTGACACCCCAAGCCCTCCTAAATCCCCCTCAGACCTCCTCAAACCCCCTGATCCCCCCTGTGACCCACCCTGTGACCCCCCAAATCCCTGCCAAATCCCTCCCAAATCCCCCCAAATCCCGTCCAATCCCCTCCAACCCCTCAACCCTCCCTAGATCCCCCAAACCCCGCTGACCCCCAGAATTCCGGCAGGGCGACGTGGGGTCCCGGGCTCGGGGGCCGACGGGGCCGAGGGGCCCAAGGGCCGGACGGGCCCCCCTGGGGATCCAGGACCCCCGGACTGGGGGGACAAGGTGAGGGGGATTTGGGGGTGAGGAGGCTAATTGGGGTCTCCCCCCCCAAAACGTGTGGGGAGATCCCAAAATTCCACCCTTTGGTTCCCACCAGGGGAAGTTGGGGGTGCCCGGACTGCCTGGATACCCCGGACGGCTGGGGCCAAAGGTGAGGGGAGGGCCCCAAAAACCCACTCTGGGAACCCCCAAATATCCTCTGAGACCCCCCCAAAACCCCCTCTGTGATGCTGAAAACACCCCCGAGATCCCCCAAACCCCCAAAATCCCCCCCTGAGACTCCTCAAAAACCCACCCTGGGAACTTCCAAATCCCTTCTGAGATCCCCCCAGTTCTCCCCCCAGGGCACCCTAAAATCCCCCAGATCCTCTCCAGGACCCCCAAAACTCCCCCCAAATCCCCCTGAGCACCCCAAAACCCCCAAATTCCTCGAGACCCTCCAATTCCCCCCATGACCCCCCAAAATGCCCCAAGTCTCCCCTGAGACCTCCCAAGCCCCACAGGCTCCCCTACATCCCCCCCAGAAAACCCCAAATCCCCTCTGATACCCCAGAAAACCTCCCAGGACCCCCAGACTCCCTCTGGGACCCCAAAACCCCCCAAATCCCCCTCAGCCCACTCCAAAACTTATCCAAGACCCCCCATATGCCCCCAGGACCCCTCAAAATGCCCCAAACCCCTTCAAACCCCTCTGAGACCTCCCAAACCCCTCTTTCCCCCCCCTTTTTAATCCCCAAGGGCTCCCAAGGATTCCCAGGATTCCCAGGAAGCACCGGCGAGAAGGGGTCGAGGGTGAGTGAAATTTCCTCCCCGCAAAACCTTTGAGACCCCCTCCTCAACATTGGGCTGGGTGGTGGGGGGTCAATTTTGGGGTCCCTGCCCCCAAATCCCCCAAACTCTCCCCCCCCAAATTCTCTCTTTTCCAGGGTCTCTCCGGGAAATCGGGGCCCAGGGGGGAACGAGGCCCCTCGGTGAGTCTTTTGGGGGGGTGGGGGTCCCCCAAAATTTTACTCCCCTTTGGGGAAGTTCAGCACCCCCAAATTTGAGAGGGGGACCCCCATAAACTGTTCCCCACCACCCCAACCCTGCAGGGTCCGAGGGGTCAGCGGGGACCTCGCGGAGCCACCGGAAAATCGGGAGCCAAGGTGGGGTTTGGAGGTGATTTTGGGGGGGTTGAGGGATCTCGGGGGGATGGGTTTTGGGGGGTCACCCCAAAAATTGCTCCTCAACCTTTGCCCCACTCAGGGAACATCCGGGAGCGACGGACCCCCTGGACCCCCCGGGGAACGGGTGAGTTTGGGGGACCCTGAGGGCATTTGGGACGTCCTTGATGGATGTGGGGGGGCCTGAGGGCATCTGGAGGTCCTTGATGGATGTGGGGGGGCCTGAGGGCATCTGGAGGTCCCAAGGGGGGTTTGGGGAGTCCCAGATGGATTTAGGGGGGATTTGAGGGGTGCCGGGTGGGATTTGGGGAGTCCCTAATGGGAAATGGGGAGGATTTTGGGGGTCCTCGATGGGATTTTTGGGGTCCCAGGTGGGATTTGGGGAGGATTTTGGGGTCCAAGCTGGATTGGGGTTTTTTTGGTGGGGTTCCCCCCGAATTTGGGGGATCCCCCTCACCCCTTCCCCTTCCATCCCCACCCAGGGTGTGCCGGGCCCGCAGGGTCCCAACGGCTTCCCCGGCCCCAAAGGACCCCCCGTAAGTAACTCCACAAAATTTGGGGGGAAATCCCCCCAAAAATAAGAGAAAACACCCAAAATTTGGGGAAAATCCTCCCAGATTTGGGGGAAAAACCCTGTAATTTGGGGGAAAAAACCCTAAATAAGAGAAACACTCTCAAGAATTTTGGGGAAAGCCCCCAAAATAGGGGGAAACCCCCTAAAATAGGGGGAACCCCCCCGAATTTGGGGACCCCCCCCAAAATAAGAGAAACCCCTCAAAATTAGGGGGAAACCCCCCAAAATTTGGAGTAATCCCCCATGATGTCCCCCTTGTCTTCCCCCCCCAAAAAGGGCCCCCCTGGCAAGGACGGGCTCCCTGGGCACCCCGGGCAGAGAGGAGATGTGGTGAGTGACACCCCCTGCCCCCAATTTTGGGGACCTCCCCTGAACCCCCAAATCCCCCCTACCCCCACTCCCAGTTCACTCCCAGTCCCAAAATCCCCCTTTTTCTCCCCAATTTTAGGGTTTCCAAGGCAAAAGCGGCCCTCCCGGCCCCCCTGGAGTGGTGGGACCTCAGGTGAGACCCCTCCCCCAAAATATTTGGGGGAGAACCCCCAAAATTTGGGGGCAAAAGGGGTGGGGAGGGAATTTTAATTCTCAAAATTCCAAGGAGTGGGAATTAATTCCTGGAATTCCAAGGGGGTGGAATTAACACCCCCCAAAAAAAAATTGCAGAAATTAAGCCCCCAAAAATTCCACGGGGGAAGGGGAGGGCGGGTGGTGCAATTAATCCTCCAAATTCCAGGAATTAACCCTCCAAAATTCCAGGGGGAGTGGGTTTGTGTGCAAAATTAACCCCTGACATTTCCAAAATCCCCCAAATTCCCCCCAAATTCCAGGGCCCGGCAGGGGAATCAGGGCCGTTGGGGGAGCGCGGCCATCCCGGCCCCCCCGGCCCCCCCGGTGAGCAGGGACTGCCCGGCCCGGGGGGCAAAGAAGGCACCAAGGTGAGAATTTGGGGAGGGGGTTGGGGTCAGACCCCCCCAAAATGAGAAATTCAGCCTTTAAAATTCCTGGGTTCTGTGGGGGTTTTTTGCTTTTTTTTTTAGGGGGATCCGGGCCCAGTGGGACCCCCTGGCAAGGACGGACCTGCTGGATTTCGGGGCTTTCCGGGAGAGAGGGGGATGCCTGGCACCCCCGTGAGTCACCCCCCCCCCCCCCAAAAATAACCCCCCCCCGAGCGTGGTGACCCTTCAAAATAACCCCATCCCCACCCCAAAATCAACACCCAAAAACAACCTCCAAAATGACCCAACCCCCCAAAACCACCAAGTGACCCCCGCAAATGACCCCAAACCCCCACTGGGACCCCAAAAACAACCCCAAAGTGACCCTAAAACCGGTCGCGGGAACCCTCAAAATGACCCCAAACCCCCAGAAATGACCCCAAACCTCCCACAGGGACCCCAAAAACAACCCCCAAAGTGACCCTGAAACCGGTGCAGGAACCCCCAAAAATGGCCCCAAACCCCCTGAAATTACCCCAAAACCCTCCAGTGACCTCCCAAAAAAAGACTCCAACCCCCCCAAATCCTCCCAGTGCCCTCCACCCCAAAATGATCCCAAACCCCCAAATTGTCCCTACAGGGTGGGGGGGGCCTGAAGGGCAACGAGGGCCCAGCAGGACCCCCCGGGCCAGCGGTGAGTAACATCCCCCCCAAATCCCACCCCAAAAGTTTCCCAGGATTTTGGGGTTTCCCCCCTCAATTTCCTTCCCAAATCCCCCTTAATTCCCCCAAATTCCCCGCCCTCCAAATCCCACCCAACCCACCACCCAAATCCCTGGATTTTGGGGTTCATCCCCAGTTTCCCCTCAACCCCCCAATTTCCTCCCAATTTTACCCCCATTTTCCCCAAGCCTCTCCCAAATCCCCCCATTTCCCCCAGATTCCCCCAATTTCCCCCTAAACCTCTCCCAAATCCCCCAACTTCCCCCAACCTCCCCAATTTCCCCCAAATTCCCTAAATTCCCCCAAATCCCCAAATCCCTCCCCAGTCCTGGATTTGGGGGTCTCCTCCCCCAATCCTGGATTTTGGGGTGTTCCCCAGGGCTCTCCTGGCTCTCGGGGTCCCGGCCAGGGGGTCCCGTTGGCCCCCTGGCAGACCCGGCCCCAAGGACCCCCGGCCCTCCTGGAGACAAGGGGGTCCCGGTGAGCCCTGGGGATTTTGGGGGGTGAGGGTTGGGATTTTGGGGTGGTAGGAGGTCAGGAGGAGATTTGGGAGGGGGTGAAATGTGGGGTTAGGAGGTGAAATGTGGGGTTAGGGAGATATGGGGTTTGGGGGTGAAAATTGGGGGGTTTGGGGCATGGGGAGCAAAATTTGGAGGGATTAGGGGGGTGAAATTTGGAGGGGTTTGGGTGCAGGGGGAAATTAAATTTGGGGGTTTGGGGTGGCCCGAGGGGGTTAAAATCAGGGGGCGTTGGGGGGGTTTTGGGTGCCATGAGTTAAATTTGTGAGTTTGGGGCAGTTGGGGGGTGGGGGTTCCCAGACCCTCCCTCACCCCTAAACCTCCCTCCTCCAAATTTTAGGGTGAGAAGGGCCCGGGGGGCCCCCCCGGGCGGGATGGGCTGCAGGGCCCGTGGGGCTCCCGGGACCCTCCGGCCCCCCTGGGGGTCCCGGTGACGACGGGGACAAGGTGGGGACCCCCTCAGATTTCACCTCCAACCCTCTCCCAGTCCCCCAAAACCCATGGGGACCCCGAAAATCGGGGTCTGACCCCCCCAAAATCCTTTCTCCCCCTCAGGGCGAGGCGGGAGAGCCAGGACCCAAAGGCCCCAAAGGCACCAAAGGGGAGCACGTGAGTGACCCCCCCCTCCACCCTAAATTTGGGGGATCCCCCCCTGCAAATAGGGGGTGCCCCCCTTTTGAACCCACCCCTAAATCACTGAGACACACTCCCAAAATTGCCAGGGCCCCCCCGGCCCCCCTGGCCCTGTGGGATCCATCGGACAACCCGGAGCCGCCGTAAGTGCCCCCCCCCTCCAAACCCTGCGATTTTGGGGCTGGGGAAATTTGGGGGATCTAGGGGGAATTTGGGGGATTGGGGAGACAGCTGAGGTGTCCAGATGGGTCCTGGGAGGGTTTTGGGGGGGTCAGGAGGGACTTTTGGGGATGAAATTGGGGGGGGATCAAATTGGGGGTCCCTGACCCCCATTATTGGGGGGATTTCCCCCTTTTTTGTGGTTTTTTCCCCCGAACTTTGGGGGGTTCTTTCCACCGAATTTTCTAGGGGTTTTCACCCAAATTTTGGGCGTTTTTTTCCGCAAACTTTGGGGTTTTTTCCCCAAAATTCTGGGAGGACTGACCCCTCCTGCCTCCCCAGGGAGCCGATGGGGAGCCAGGGGCTCGGGGACCCCAAGGGCATTTTGGAGTCAAGGGGGATGAGGGCACAAGGGGCTTCAATGGGCCCCCCGGACCTGTTGGGATGCAGGTGAGACCTCCCCGGACCCCAAAACCCACCACCAACCCTCCCAAACCCCCGAACCCAATAAACCTCCTCTCAACCCTAAAATCCACCCCTGAGACCCCAAACCACCTCCCACCCAAAAAAACACCTCTGGATCCCCCCCCAGATCCCAAATTCCTCCCTGGACCCCAAACCCCACCCCTGGACCCCCCAAACATTCCCCCAGACTCCAAAACCTACCCCTGGACCCCCCTGACCCCCCAAATTTCACACACAACCCCCCCAGGGCTCTCCGGGTCCTGCTGGTGACAAGGGGGAGACGGGGGACGTGGGACCCCTGGTGAGTGACCCCTCAAAACCCCCTCAACCCCCCCCAGACCTCTCAAAGCCCTCTCTGACTTTCAAAATTTCTTCCTCCATCCTCCCCCCCCAAAAAAAAGGGCCCCCCGGGACCTCCTGGCCCTCGAGGTCCCGCCGGAGCCTCCGGAGCATCTGTGAGTGACCCCCACCCTCATTCCCAAAATTTGGGGGTGACCTTCACCTTTCATTCCAAAAATTTGGAGTGGTTTGGGGTCACCCCAAAAAAATCTGGGGGGAGAGGAATCTCATTGTGCCTCTCTCCCTCCAAAAAAACCCCCCCAGGGACCTCAAGGACCCCCCGGAGGCATCGGGAATGTGGGACCCCCCGGGGAGAAGGTAAATCCCAGGATTTTGGGGGGAGACAGGTTTTGGGGGGTCCCAGATGGGGTTTGGGGGTGATTTGAGGGGTCCTTGATGGAGTCTGGGGGGATCCTCGATGAAATTTTGGGGATCCCCTTTGGATTTGGGAGGTTCCAGGTGGGATTTGGGGGATATGAGGGGGTGGGGTTTGGAGGGTCCTGGAGGAGTTTAGGGGATCGAGGTGGGACTTGGGGGGTTCCAGCCTGGATTTGGGATGTCCCAGCTGGAATTTGGGGCTGGATTTGGGGGGACAAGGTGGTGGGGGAGGGGGGTTCTCTCCATGGATTTGGGAGATCCCACTGGAATTGGGGGGGTCTCCCCCCTCTCCTTCCCCCTGCCCCATCCTCTTCCAGGGCGCTCCTGGGGAACCCGGAACTCCAGGAATCCAGGGAGAGCCAGGAGTCAAGGTGAGACCCCAAAATCCACCCCTGGGGCAGCCGAATCCCCTAAATTCTGGGGCTGATCCTGCGATTCCGGGGCAGAATCCCAAATGTCATGGCCAAATCCCAAAAATTTGGGGCCAAAAGTTTGGGGCCGAATCCCGCAATTCTGGGTCCTAATCACATTTTTTTTCCCCCTTCCCCCCACCAGGGCCCCCGCGGGGAACGGGGGGAAAAGGGAGAATCCGGAGCCTCCGGAGCCGCCGGACCCCCGGGAGGGAAAGGCCCCCCCGGAGACGACGGTCCCAAAGGAAATCCCGTGAGTGGCCCCAATCCCAGGAATTCTGGGGGGATCCCGAGGGATTTCAGGGGGGGAGAGGGTGTTTCCCCCTCTGGGCCCCCCCAAAATCCGGGATTTCCCTTGTTTTAGGGTCCTGTGGGATTCCCTGGTGATCCCGGAGCACCCGGAGAGATGGGCCCCAGGGTGAGTGGAGCCCGGAATTCCCGGATTTCCCCCTGGAATTCCAGGATTTCCACCTGAAAAAATCTGGGATTTGGGGGGGTGAATCCCGGGATTTGTGTTCCCACAGGGCCAGGATGGAGCCAAGGGGGAGAGAGGGGAGGATGGAGAGCCCGGAGAGCCGGTGAGTTTTGGGAATTCCAGGAATTCTGGGAATGCCAGGAATGCTGGGAATGCCAGGAAGAATCCCACTATGTTGGGATGCTGAGCCTCTGGAAATTTGAGATGTGGCTCGTTGGAGACATTGGAATTCTGCTGCGCAGGAATTTTGGGATCCCAGTCCATGGGAATTTGGGGATCCCAAGTATTCAGGAATGTTGGGATGCCTGGGATTGGGAATACTTGGATCTCGCCACTCAGGACTTTTGGGATATGATTCCTTGGGAATTTTGGAATCTCACTACTTAGGAATGTCGGGATTTGATTCCTTGGGAATGTTGGGATTTGGGTCCTTGGGAAATTCAGGATTTGCTTCCTCACTCCCCTCTCCCCTCAGGGCTCTCCGGGTCCCACGGGCGAGAATGGACCCCCCGGACCTCTTGGCAAGAGGGTAAGATCCCAAAGATTCCAGATGCCCTCCCCCTTCCCCTCCAGCCCAGATCCCAAACCCTGCGATCCCAGATCCCTCCCCTGGCATCCCAGAGATCCCTCCCCTGGATCCCAGATCCCTCTCCCCATTCCAGATTCTCCCCCTCCCCCTGATCCCTCCCCTGGGATCCCAGACTCCTCCCCAGGGTCCCAGATCCCTCCCTTGGGATCGCAGATCCCTCCGGACACCCCTCCCGTTTCTCCGCAGGGTCCCGCCGGATCGCGCGGCCCCGAGGGGCGTCAGGGCGAGAAGGGGGCCAAGGTGGGTGATCCTGGGGATCCTGGGAGGATCCATTGGATCGCCCTCAGGCCCAGGATCATGGCTGTTCCCACAGGGAGAAGCCGGAGCCGGAGGCGCTCCCGGGAAAACGGGGCCTGTGGGACCCGCGGGAGCTGCCGGGAAAACGGGACCCGACGGACTGAGGGGGCTACCGGGAGCCGTGGTGAGGGAAACACCCCCCCAAATCCCGGGAATTAGAGCCCAAAATCCCGGGATTGACACCCTCCAAATACGGGGATTAACTCCCCAAAATCCCAGGATTGAGACCCCCAGAATTGTGGGATCAGAACCCCCAAGTCCTGGGATCAGGACCCCCAAATATTGGGACTGAGACCCCCAAATCCCCCCCAAATCCTGGAATCAGGTACCCCCCCAAATCCCACCTTTCCTTCCCCTCCCAGGGAGAACAAGGAAAACCAGGAATGAGAGGCCAGGCAGGACCCCCCGGACCGGTGGTGAGTGAGAGAGACCCCCCCCAAAAAATGAGGGGGGTGGGGAGTACCCCCTTTATCCCTGCCCCCCACAAAAAAGGGGGTCCCCACGTTTATCCCCCCCCAAAATTCCATGGCTGATCCTGCAGGGACCCCCTGGAATTCCTGGGCTCAGGGGAGACGCTGGAGCCAAAGGGGAGAAGGTGAGGAGGGGGGTCCCTCAACCCCAATTTGGGGGGGAAACAACCCCCCCAGGGTCCCCAAAACCAGCCCAGGACCTCCCAATACCCCCCCCCCAACAGCCCCAAACCTCCCAAACCCTCCTAAATCTCTTCAAATCCCCCCATATTCCCCCCAATTCCTTTCAAATCCCCCTAAATCCCACCCAGGACCCCTAACCCCTCCCCAAATCCCCCAGAACCACCCCAGGACTTCCCAAACCCCCAAACCCTCATAAATCCTTCAAATCCCCCCAAATTGCTTCTAATCCCCCAAACCCACTCAAATCCCCCCCCAAACTTTGGGGTGTCCCCTCCCTCTCTCAGGGTCACCCCGGGCTGATCGGGCTGATCGGCCCCCCCGGCGAGCAGGGGGACAAAGGGGAGCGGGCCTGCCGGGACTCCCCGGATCCACCGGAGCAAGGGGGACACGGTGAGGGGGGCACTGGAGGGAATATGGGGGTTTATGGAGAAACTGGGGGGTCATAGGGGTGGTTTGGGGAGGAATTGAGGGGGTTTGGGGAGAAGTTGGGGGGATTTGAGGGAATTTGGGAGGTTTGGTGGGGAGTTGGGGAGGTTTGGGAGGTCACGAGGAGGTGTCGAGGGGATTTTGGGAGCTTTGGGGAGCATTTGAAGGGCCTGGGGGTTTGAGGGTTTTTTGGGTGGGAAGTTTCCAGGAGGTTTCAGGAGGCTTTGGGGTGTGGAGAATTTGGGGGAGTCCTGGGGGGCTTGGTAAGTCCTGGGAGGAGTTTGGGGGTTTTGAAGGGGGTTGGAGGGTCTGGGAGGGGCTTGGGGGCATTTGAGGGGGTATGGGGGTCCTGGTGGGCTTTGGGGGTCAAGGGGCGATTTGAGGGAGATTTCGGGGGTTGGTAGGTCCTGGGGCTTTCTAGGGGGTTTGGAGGGAGTTGCGGGGTTTTGGGGGAATTTGTTGATAATTTCTTGATAATTTTGGGGGGGTCTCTCCCCCTTTGCCTCCCCCTAGGGAATGCCGGGAGCATCGGGACCCCTCGGCCCCTCCGGCCCCCCGGGGCACCCTGTGAGTTTTGCCCCCCCAGATATTTTGGGATGGGGGGGGGTGTTTTGTCTCCCCCCCCGTCCCCCAAATTTCTCCCCCCTCTTGGATTTTGGGGGGTTCTCTCCCCCTAAATTTAACACCCCCCTTGCCTTTTTTTCCCGCAGGGTCCGGCTGGTCCCAAAGGAGCCAAAGGAGCCATGGTGGGACCCCCCCCAAAAAAAAACACCCCAAAACCTCCTGAGACCTCCCAGAAAACCCCCAACCCCCCAAAAAAACCCAATCCTCCTTCCAAAAATCCCCTCAAGCCCCTCAAAACCCCCCAAAGCTCCCCAGAACCCCTCAAATCCTCTCTAACCCCCAAAACCCCTAAAACCCCTTACGCCTCTCCCAAATCCCCTCATGACCCCCAAACCACCTTAATTCCTCCTCAATCCCCCAAATTGTCTCCCCAGGGCCAAGCCGACCCAAAGGACAGCTGGGACCCCTGGACCCCTGGACATCCTGTGAGGGACTTTGGGGGTCCCAGGGGTTTTGGGGTGGTTGGAGGGTTTGAGGAGGTTTGGGGGCTCCAGGGGACTGGGGGAGGCTTGGGGGTTTTGGGTGGGTTTGGGAACAGGGTGAGGGTTTTTTGGGGGCTTGGGGGTTTTGGGTTTTTGCAGGGAGGGTTGAGTGGTTTTGGGGAGGTTTGGGGGTTTTTTGAGGGATTTTGGGATCCCAGGGCAGATTTGGAGGCACTTTGTGGAGGTCAAGGGGGAGTTGAGGGGGAGGATTTGGAGGGGTCCTGGGGTGTTGTGGGAGGTTTGGGGGTCCCGGTGGGTTTCAGGGGGTTCCAGGGTGTTTGGGGTGGTCCGGGTATTCCTGGGTGGATTTGAGGGGGATCCTGATGCTTATTTTGGGTGTGTTTTCCTCCCCCCTTTTCCCCTCCCCCCAGGGCCCCCCCGGCGAGGTGATCCAGCCCCTCCCCCTCCAAATAATTCCCAAGAAATCCAAGCGCTCCCTGGACGCTTCGGCGCTTTCCTGGGAAGGGGAGGGGGATGTAGGGGAGGGGATCCTGCGCTCCCTGAATTCCCTGAGGAAGGAGCTGGAGCGGCTCCGCAATCCCGAGGGATCCCGGGAACACCCGGCCAGGACCTGCCGGGACCTGCGGCTCGCCCACCCCCACCTGCCCGACGGTGCGTTTGGGAGCAAGAAGTGGGGCTTTGGAGCCTAAAAATGAGAATTCTGGGGCCAAAAATGGGGGTTGGAGTCCAAAAATTGGGTAAAAAGGGGGTTTGGAGGCCAAAAATTGGAGGTTGGAACAAAAAAATCGGGGTTTGCTCCCAAAAAATGAGATTTTGGACACCAAACCAGGGGGCTTGCTCCCCAAAAAAAGGGGTTTGGATCCCAAAAAATGGAGGTTTGCTCCCAAAAAAATAGGGTTTTAATCCTGATAACAGAGGTTTGCCCCGAAACCGTGGGTTTCAGATCCCAAAACTTTTATTTTTATCCCTAAAATCTGGGGTTTGGCTCCCCCTGGGTGTTGTGTGTGGGTTGTGTGATCCCAGTTTTCCTGCTGCAGGGGAATATTGGATTGACCCCAACCAGGGCTGTTCCCGGGATTCCTTCAAGGTCTTCTGCAACTTCACGGCTGGGGGCGAGAGCTGCGTCTTCCCGGCCCCGGAATTCCAGGAGGTGATGGAATTTGGGGGGTTGGGAGGGTCCCTGAGTCCCCCGGTTAGCGGCATTCCCGAGGAGTGAGATCCTGGAAATGCTGTTTGATGGGATTCTGGTGTTCCTGAGGAATGGGATCCCAAAAACTTCCAGTTGATGGGATCCCCGAATTCTCCAAGAGTGAGATCCCAAAGATTCCAGTTGATGGGATTCCAGTATTCCCAAGGAATGGGATCCCAGCATTCCCAATTAGTGGCATTCCCGAATTCCCAGGGAGTGAGATCCCAAAAATTCCGGTGAATGGGATCCCAAACATTCCCAGTCAGTGGGGTCCCAACATTCCCCATTAATGGGATCCTCAAATTCCCACCCCCCAGATCTTGGGATCTCCCTGATTTCCCTCCCCCCTTTTCCAGGTACCACTGGATCTGGAGGCATCTCCGACTCCGCTCTGGTTCAGCCGATCCCAGGCAGGAAAACGGGTGAGGATCCCTCAGGAATCGCCCCGGGAACGGCCCCGATCGCCAAATTTCCCCCCCCCCCCGGGGCTGACTCCATTTTCCTGGTGTTTTTCCCGCAGTTTTCCTACCGGGATTCGGAGCTGCGGCCGCTGCCGGTGGTGCAGGTGACGTTCCTGAGGCTCCTCAGCACCTCTGGCCGCCAGAGCTTCGGGATCCGCTGCCCCCGGAATGCTGGGAACAGCGACGGGAATAACGGGAACAGCGATGGGAATGAGGGAACGCTGCGGTTCCTGGGAGCCAACGACGAAGAGCTGGGATCATCCCAGCCCGGATCCCACGCCAAGGCCCAGCTGGACGGATGCGGGGTAGGAAAAGGGGGAATGCTGGAGGGGTGGGAATGGGATTGGCAGGGGGAGAGAAAGGTGGGAGAAGGGATTTGGGAGGTGGGAAAACGGGATTTGGGATGGGAAAAGAGGGTTCGGGGGGGGATGGGAAATGGGATGTGGGGTGGGAAAAGGGATCCAGGGGGTGGTAAATGGGATTTGGGGGAATTCAGATCCTGGGAAAAGGGAAAAGGGGGGATTTGGGGGGGTTTCCCTGGATATATCTGGGTTTTTCTGGATATATTTGGCATATCCCTGGATGGATTTGGGGCCCCCTCATTCCCTGTTTTCCCGCAGTCCCGGATGCTCCTGGAGCTGCGGCCGGAGCAGCTCCCGATCCAGGATTTCCGGCTGGAATTGCCTGGGAATTCCCAGGACCGGCGGCTCCAGGTGGGGCCCGTCTGTTTCCTTGGATAAAACCCCCTCCCAAAAAACCTCCTTCCCCCCCTGGATCCAGCACGGGAGGGAGCAGGGGGGGGAGAGTCGGGAATTCCCAAATCCCTCTGGGAATTCCCGAATTTCCCCCCTCCCCCCGCCTGGATTTTATTCCTGAGAGATTTTAAAAAAGAGTCCAAATAAATAAATTTATATTTTAATATGGAACGACAGGAATTCCCGGCTCTGATTCCCGCTGGGAGGCATTGGGAGGGATTGGGAGAGTCTGGGAGGGAACTGGGAGGGACTGGGGAGGACTGGGAGGGAAGTGGGAGGGACTGGGAGGGAAGTGGGAGGGACTGGGAAGGACCGGGAGGTAACTGGGAGGGAGTGGGAGGGACTGGGAGGGAACTGGGAGGGAATTGAGAGGGAATTGGGAGGGACTGGGAAGGACCGGGAGGTAACTGGGAGGGAGTGGGAGGGACTGGGAGTCGTGCCCAAGCCACGCCCCTCGAGCTGCCCAGACCACGCCCCCAGGTACGTCTTTTCCAAACCACGCCCCGAAACACAGACCACGCCCACTTGCCGACATAACCACGCCCTCACCCCGTTATTGGCCGAGTGTGGCGGCGCCTCCCCATTGGCTGGCCGGGCTCCGTTACGTCATCCGGCGGCGCCAGCCCGGAAGCGGCGCCGTCGCGCGGAAGCGGCGGGTGAGGGGGGGGGATGCGCGTCTGGGGCTCCCGGAGGGGTTTTGGGGGTCCTGGGGGGGCCCTGGGGGATCTGAGGGGTCACAGAGGGAGGTTGGGGGGGTCTGGGCGTGGGTCACAGTTGTTTGGGAGGGGGTGTCGAGGGTTTTTTGGGGGATGTTTTTGAGGGGTTTTTTGGGGGGTCCCGGGGGAGTTTTGGGGATCTCGAGGTGACGGAACGCACCCCCCCCCGGCTCCCCCCTCAGGGCCATGGCCGCCCCCGCGAGCGCCCAGAGCGCCAACAAGACGTGGGAACTGAGTCTGTACGAGCTGCACCGAACCCCGCAGGTAACGGGCTGGGGGGTGGGTGAGAGACCCCCAAATTGAGGGCGAAACGACCCAAAATTGGGTGGGAGAGACCCCGAATTAAGGGGGGGAGAGAACGTGAAATTGGGGTGAAAACCAACCCAAAATTGTGGGGGGAAGAGACCTCAAATTGAGGGGGAAAACAACCTGGAACTGGGGAGGGGGGAAGACCCCGAATTAGGGAGGGTGAGATACCCCAAATTATGGGGGAGGGGAGACCCCAAAACTGGGATGAATCAACCAAAAATTGTTGGGGAGAGACCCCAAAATAGGGGAAAAACAGCCTGAAATGGGGTGGAGACCAGTGTCCCCAGTGATGTCCCCAGTGATGTCCCCACGGTGTCATTTGTCCCCTTCCTGTCCCCAGTGTCTCCAGGAGGCCATCATGGATGGGATGGAGATCGCGGTGTCCCTGTGGGGTGTTGGGGTGTCCCCAGGGGGTGTTCAGGGTGTCATTTGTCCCCAATGTCCCCCCAGGAGGCCATCATGGACGGGACGGAGATCGCAGTGTCCCCTCGGTCGCTGCACTCGGAGCTGATGTGCCCCATCTGCCTGGACATGCTCAAGAACACCATGACCACCAAGGAGTGTCTGCACCGCTTCTGCTCCGACTGCATCGTCACCGCGCTCCGCAGCGGGTCTGTCACCTCTGTCACCTCCCTGGGACATCCCTGTCACCTGTGTCACCCCCTGTGTCCCCCCTGTCACCTCCCCCTGTCACCCCCTGCACCGCTTCTGCTCCGACTGCATCGTCACCGCGCTGCCGCAGCGGGTCTGTCACCTCCCTGTCACCTCCCCTGTCACCTGTATCCCCCTTTTCCCTCCCCTTTTCCCTCCATTTCCTGGCTCTGACTGACCCCTTTTCCTTTCCCCCTTTTCCCAGGAACAAGGAGTGCCCCACGTGCCGGAAGAAGCTGGTGTCCAAGCGTTCCCTGCGCCCCGACCCCAACTTCGACGCCCTCATCTCCAAGATCTACCCGAGCCGCGACGAGTACGAGGCCCACCAGGACCGGGTGCTGGCCAAGCTCAGCCGCCTCCACAACCAGCAGGCCCTCAGCAGCAGCATCGAGGAGGGCCTCAAGATGCAGGCCATGCACAGGTGGGCCCAGAATTCCTGCGAATTCCTGAGGGTTTTACCCCAGAGTTCCACTGAAATCTGGCGAAAGTCGCGGCGAAATGGCCACAAAGCGCGGGACAAATCGACCCAAGTCTGCCCCAAATCACCCTCAAAATCACTCCCAGAATTCCCAAATCCCCAAGTCCATCCAATTCCCGCAAAGTTCCATCCTATTCTCATAAAATCACCCCCCCCCCAGTTTCATCAAAAACCTCCCAGATCTCCCCAAAATCCCACCAACCCCCCTCTCCCCAGTCGCACAGTCTCTGTTTCCGGTGCCGGCCCAGCTGGATTTGGCTCCTTTTTCCCCATTTTTCCCACCATTTTCTCCCCTTTTCCCCCATTTTTCCCCCATTTTCTCCCCTTTTCCCCCATTTTTCCCCCCTTTTCCCACTTTTCCCTTATTCCCGGGTGCCCTTCCCTGCTCCCCCAGGGCCCAGCGGGTGCGGAAGCTGCACGCCGAGTCGGACAACGCCACGTTCAGCGGGGGGGAGGAGAACCTGGACCCCCACCTGAGCCCCCCCGAGGCGGCGGCGGGGCCGAGCCGCAAACGCTCCCGCGCCTCCGACGACTCCGGCGCCGACCCCGACGCGGAGGCGCCGCCGGAAGGGCCCGGGAACGGCGGCAGGGGCAGCCCGGAGGCGGAGGCGGAGGCGGGAAGCAGCGAGATCGAGCTCGTCTTCCGCCCGCACCCCCTGCTCGTCGACAAGGGCGAGTATTCCCAGACCAGGTGAGGCCGCAAGTCCGGGCTCTGCTTCCTGCTCTTTCCTTCTCCTTCCTTCCTGCTCTTCCTGCTTCTTCCTTCCTGCTCTTCCTCCTTTCCTCCTCTTCTTCCTTCTTTCTCTTCCTGCCTTCTTTCTCCTCCTTCCTCCTCCTCCTTCCTGCTGCTTTCTCCTGTTCCTCCCCCTTTTCCTGTTGTATTTCCTGTTGCATTCCGGGTCGTTCCCAGGTACGTGAAGACGACGTCGAACGCCACGGTCGATCACCTGTCCAAGTACCTGGCGCTGCGGATCGCGCTGGAGGAGGCCCCGCCCCCCGGCCCCGACCCCGGGCCCGGCCTGGAGCACGTCAGCGAGAAGCAGTACACCATCTACACCACCACCAGCGCCACCTCCGCCTTCACGGTGAGCCTGGAAGTGACCTGGAAATGTCTGGGAAATATCCGGGAAATGGAGGGGAAATAGCAGGGAAATGGAGGGGAAATAGCAGGGAACGGGGTGGGATGGGGAGGGTGAGAAGCAGGACACCATCTACACCACCACCAGCGCCACCTCCGCCTTCACGGTGAGCCGGGAAACATCTGGGGAATATCCGGGAAATGGAGGGGAAATAGCAGGGAACGGGGTGGGATGGGGAGGGTGAGAAGCAGGACACCATCTACACCACCACCAGCGCCACCTCCGCCTTCATGGTGAGCCCGGGAGCAACCCGGAAATGTCTGGGAAATGGGGAGGAAATATCCGGGAAATGGGGGAAAATAGGGGGATGGGGTGGAATGGGGAGGGTGAGCAGGACTCCATCTACCCACCACCAGCGCCACCTCCGCCTTCACGGTGAGCCTGGAAATGTCGAAAGGAGGAAATAGCAGGGAACGGGGTGGGATGGGGAGGGTGAGAAGCAGGACACCATCTACACCACCACCAGCGCCACCTCCGCCTTCACGGTGAGCCTGGAAACATCTGGGAAATATCCAGGAAATATCTGGGAAATGGAGGGGAAATATCCGGGAAATGGAGGGGAAATATCCGGGAAATGGAGGAAATAGCAGGAACGGGTGGGATGGGGAGGGTGAGAAGCAGGACACCATCTACACCACCACCAGCGCCACCTCCGCCTTCACGGTGAGCCTGGAAGTGACCTGGAATTCACCCGGATGTAACCACAAAATATCTGGGAAATGGGAAGGAAATATTGGGAAATGGGGGGAGGAAATAATGGGAAGTGGGTTAGAGTATGGGGAGGGGGGTGGGGAGGCCTGGAGCACGTCAGACACCATCCCGCTAATCCTGGGAATATCCTGGGAATAAGCTGGACATCTCCCGCAAACAGGGAGGAAAGGAGGGGGAATTGGGATAGAAATGGGGGATGAGGGGGTTTGAGGGGGATCACAGGAGATTTTGGGGGTCACAGGGGATTTTGGGGGGTCACAGGAGGGTTTTGGGAGATTGGGGGGTTAAAGGGAGCCAGGGGGTCACAGGGGGCTTGGGAGGTATTTGGGGGGATTTGAGGGGGCTTGGGGGTCACAGGACATTTTGGGGGGGTCAAAGGAGATTTTGGGGGGTTCCAGGTGATTTTGGGTGAGGGGTCCCAGAGGGTGTTTTAACTCCTCTTTCTCTGTAGCCCCTGAATGGGTCCCTGACGCTGGAGTTGGTGAACGAGAAGTTCTGGAAGCTCAGCAAACCCCTGGAGCTTTACTACGCCCCCACCAAGGAGCAGAAATAAGGGGGGACCCCAAAAATCCCCCCCAGGCACCCCCAAAATCCCCCTTGGCCGGAGGGACCCCCAAACTCCCCTCCAAGGACCCAAAACCCCTCCCAGGGCCCCCCAAATGTGCTCCCACGGGGGATTCGGGAGGGGGTTGGTGGTGCCTGAGTAGAGTCCCCAAAATCTACTTGGGGGGCCCCAAAAAGCCCTCAGGGATCCACCCAGTATGTGCCCTCAGGGGGGATCCAGGTGGGGATTGGTGGTGCCCAAGTGGAGGAATGGAGGGAATTTTGGGGAGGGGGGGGAAATCCCAAAATCCCCCTGGAGGGTCTCCAAAATCCCCCTGGGGAGTCTCCAAAAACCCCAGGGGTCCCAACACCCCCAAAGCTCCCCCTCCCATCCCCCCGGCTGTCACCAGCAGCAATAAAACCAACACTTGGAGCCTTCAGTCCCTTTATTCCCACATGGAATTTGGGGGGGAAGTGGGGAAGTTTGGGGGTGTCAGTGGAATTTTAGGGGCATTCCCAGGGATTTCGGGGTCCTTCAGCTTTCCCTAAACTCCCCTCACCCCCAGAGCACTAACCCATCACAGGGAGCCTTGGTCCTTTATTCCCACGTGGAATTTGGGGGTGGAAAAGTGGGAATTTCAGGGGTTCCAGGGATTTGGGAGATTCCCAGGGATTTTGGGGGGGATTCCCAGGATTTTGCGGCCCCCCTAGAAGTTGGGTTTGTGCTTCTTGAGCTCAACCATGAGGTGGTGGATGTTGATGAGGTCGGAGCGTGCCGGGAGCGTCCGGAGTGGTGGCTGCTCCAGAACCTTCTGGAAGCGGTGGTAGAACTGGATCAATTGTGTCAGGGCCGCCTGGAAAACCGGGAATCACAGCAATTCCAGGGGAAGAAGGGGCAGAGGGCCAGGGGGAGGAGAGGGGGAAAAAATGAAGGGAGGAGGGGGAAGAAAAAAGGGAAAATAGGAAAAGAGGAGGAAAAGTGGGAAGGGAGGGGAAATAGGGGAAAACAAGGAAAAAAGGGGGGAAATGAGGAGAAAACAGGAAGTGGCAAAAATGGGGAGAAACAGGGAGAAAACGGTTGAAAAGGGTTGGGGGGAAAAGGTGGAAAAAGGGATTAAAACCCAGTCATTGGGAAAAAAACAAAGTCAATTGGGAAAAAAAGCCAATGGAATTCCGGGTTCCTGGGGAATTCCCACCTGGATGATGCTGGTGCCAATCTTGAAGTTGCTGAAGGATCTCATGACGTCCTGGCTTAGGGATTCCACAGAGCTTTTCCAGGTGCTGGAGAAGCCCCGGATGAGCTGCGTGGCCCGGGCTGGAACGGGAATGTCACAGGAGTGAAGGGAGGAAAATAACCCCAGGATTATGTTGGAAATAAATTCGCATTCCCGGCATGAATTCCCGGGATTTACCCAGAATTCCCAGGATTTACCCAGCCTGAGGCAGTTGCCTCCCCACCACCCCCCTCATCCCCCACCCACGCGCATTCCCGCGGCATTTCCCGCCTCCCCCCTCCGTTCCCGGTGTTCCCGGCGAGAATTCCAGGGATTTTTTTTACCCTCGTGGCCCTTGAGGCGCTCGCCCTCCCCTCGCTCCAGCAGCGCCTCCGCCTCACGCACGAAGGTGACGAGGCCGCCGAAAGGGGGCGCCAACAGCTCCTCCACGAACTCCTGAGGGGGGACCCGAAAAAGGCGCGAAAAGCAGAGATTTAACAAAAAAACGATTAAATAACAACGGCACTGACAACCGATTAACGACATCTAGCAACAGGATCAGAGGTGAGAGGTGGGAACTGACGACAGAAACAGCTCCTCCACGAATGGCTGAGGGGGGGGGGAAAGAACTGAAAAAAAAGAGAAAAAAGGGGAGGAAAAGGGGAAAAAACAGAGAGAAAAAAGGAGAACACAAGCGGGGGGGTGTAAAAAAGGGGGGACAATTAGAGGAGGATTATTTTAGGCATTTATTTTGAGAGGGGGTCTCACCTGAGTTCGGGCTGAAAGGAGCTGCTGGAACCCCTCGACCTCTTTGCTCTCCTCGACCGCCCGTTCCTGGGGGGGGGACACAACCAAAACTGGGGAATCAGGAGGGGTTTGGGGGGAAATTGGGGGGTCACAGGAGGGTTTGGGGGGGTTATGGGGAAATTTGGGGGGGTCATAGAAGGGTTTTGGGGGGGGAGCATTTCTGGAGAGATATATGGAGGGGTCCTGAAGGATTTTGGGAGGTTTGGACTATTTTAGGCTATTTTGGTGCAGTTTTTGGGGGGGTTTAGGGTGTTTTGGTGTGTTTTAGGGTGTTTTACCATGAGCACCCCCAGCATCATGTCATAGTTGTTGATGAGGAAGACGAGCTGCTCCCGGCGGGACGGGAACTCGGCGGCCACGCGGAGCACCAGGTTCTCCACTTCCATCTGGGAACGGGGGGAGAAAAAGAGGGGAAAAAGAGGGGAAATTGGGGAAGAAAAGGGGGGAGAAAGGGGAGAAAAGGGTGAGAAATTGCCAGTGCCTCCCAGTGTTGTCCCAGTCCCTCCCACTCCCCTCCCAGTGCTCCCCAGTCCCTCCCAGTGCCCCCAGTACCTGCAGCCTGCTGAGCAGGGCGTCGCTCCTGTCGCTGGGGCAGGTCTGGTTGATGCTGACGATGGCCGAGGAGAACTCCGCATAACGCCGCGTGATCTGCGGGAATTCCCGGAATTCCGGAGCCATTCCCAGCATTTCTGGGATCCCAGCATCCCCCCCCCATCCCACCCCGCATGATCTGTGGGAATTCATGGAATTCCAGAGCCTTTCCTGGCATTCCCAGGGCTCCCATTGCTCCCAGTCCCCACTCTGGGTGAACTCCAGGAATTCTGGGATAAATTCCTGGCATTTTGGAATTCCCAGCATTGCCGGACTCCCCCTGACCCCAGATTTGGGATGAATTCCCAGCATTCTAGAGCTCCATTTGGGATGAATCAGGGGAAGAATTCCCAGCATTCCGAGACTCTCCCTGCTCATAAACTTGGGATGAATTCCCAGCCTTCCCAGACCTCCCCTGCCCTCAAATTCCGGGGATGAATTCCTGGCCTTTCTGGCATTCCCAGCTCACGTAGTGGGGCCGCGTGTCCAGGAATCCCAGTTTCTGGGGGTCGGTGCTCTGGATGCTCTGGATGTGCAGCTCCAGGATGTGCTCGAAGCGCGGCCACAGCAGCGCCAGCAGAGACCCCCAGTACCTGCAAAAACAGGATTCGGGGGGATTTGGGAATCCCAGGTGAGTTTTGGGGGGATTTCTGAGGGATTTGGCAGGGGGTTGGGGATCTGGGATGGATTTGGGGGGGTTTCTGAGGGATTTGGGGGATCACTGATAGATTTTGGGGGGGGTTTGGGGGATCTGGGATGGGTTTGGGGGTTTTCTGAGGGATTCTGGGGAGTTTCCTGATCTCCCTGTTGAATTTGCAAGATCCCTGTGGATTTTGGGGCATTCCCTGTATATTTTGAGGCCTTCCCATTGGATTTTGGGGCATTCCCAGTGGGTTTTGGGTTGTTCCCAGTGGACTTTGGAGGGTGTTTCCTGACCTGTCGACGGCAGGGACATTCCTCTTGGCCATGATGCCTCGGAAGCGCAGCACGAGGTGGATGCAGAGGAAGACGGCGATGCCGTCGTAGCAATCGGACACAAACCCTTCCATGTGCCTCTAGAATGGGATAGAGAATGGATCAAGATCCCAAAAATTCCCCGGGAGTCCCAGGGAAAACCGGCTGTATAAAAGTCCCCAGGAAAATATCCCAAAATCCCAGGGAAATTTGCCAAAATAGCAGGAAACTTTCACAAAACCAGGAAACCATCCCAAAATCCATGGGAAATCCCCCAAAATCCCAGAGAAAACTCCAAGAAATACCAGGAAAACTCCAAAAACTCCCAGGCAAAACATCCCAAAAAAACTCTCAAAAATCCTCCCAGAAAAAAAAACAAAATCCCCCCAAAAACCCTTAAAAACCCCCCTCCCCAAAAAAAACAAAATGCCAAGGAAAACATTTCAAAAAAAACCCCAAACCCCCCAAGGCCTGCCAAATTCCCAGGAATCCCCACCAGGAACATGGCCAGGGTCTTCCCCATGACGGCGTCGAACAATTCCTGGGCGGAATTGCCGGAGACGAGGAAGAATTCCGAGAGGAAGGCGAATTCCCGGCAGCTCGTGTCCAGCAGGGCGTAGTGCTGGCTGCGGAACAGCGACTCGAACGGGTACTTGGGGGGAAAACAGGGAAAACATTAGGGAAAACCTTGGGAAAAACCTCGGGAAAAACCTTGGGATGCGTCCCAAAAAAAAAAGGGGGGAAACGAGGCAGTATTTGTTGTTTTGGGGGGTTTTTCTTTTCTTTTTTTTCGGTTTTTTTGGCGTTTTTTAAGCTTTTTTTTCCCTGCACTAGGCTCCCAGTCCTTCCCAGTCTGTTCCAGTGCTCCCAGTCCCTCCCAGTGCCCCCCAGTCCCTCCCAGTGCCCCCAGTGACCCTGAGGTCGCTCTTCTGGGCGGCGTGGGGGACGATGATGGGCGCCTCGAGCTCGGCGGGGGCGATGACGCTGCCGCGGTTGCCGAGGGTGAACACGGTGTTCCTGTTCTTCAGGGACGGCTTGGAGAAGAACCCTGCCCGCTGTCAAGGAATTTTGGGATGCTCCCGCACGCTCAGAATTCCCGGGAGCCCCCCCCACCCCCTTCAGAATTCCAAGGATATCTTTCTTCGCCGTGTCTTCCACACCCATCAGGTCGTCCTTCTCCGCCACCTCCTCGTACTGCGGAAAACAGAAGGAAGGAGAAAAGGTGAGATGAGCTTCCCAAATATCTGGGAGGAGTGTTTCCTGCTAAAATTGGGATCAGCATCCTAAAATTCTCTGGGAAGCCCCAAATTCTCACCCAAATCTTCACCCAACAAACGACTCCGGAGGCAACACGAACCTTTCCCGATGATTCCAAGTTGGATCCATCCCCAAGAAAGCCCCCCCAAAACCCTCTCAGCATCCCAAAAACTGGGATCAGCATCCCAAAAGTTGGATCAGCATCCCAAAATTCCTTGCCCCAATTCCCACTCAGATCTTTACCCAACAACCAACTCCAGACTTAACGTGAACCTTCCCTGGGGATTCCAAATTGGATCCACTGCAAAAAAACCCACTCCCCCAGCCTCTCCCCAGCATTCCCAAAGCCTGGGAATTCCCACCTGGATCTTCATGAGGCGCCCAGTGTAGGATTTGAAGTAGGAGAAGTGGATCCTGCTGGCCGTCTCCACGTACTGATCCCGCAATTCCTGCGCCACGTTCCGCTCGTTGCCCAGCAGGAACTGGTAGAAAAACCTGGGAAATACAGGAATTTTTCCAAGCTTTTTGGGCTCCCCCACCACCCCAGTCCCATAAAATTCCAGCCCTGGGATTCCCTTACTTGTATTTGAGGAGAGAATCCTGGGGGATCTGGTAGTTGGTCATGGGTTTGCGGAAGGAGTAAATCTTCTGCAGGACAAATTCCCGGATTTTGGTGACAGCCTGAGGGGGGATTTTGGGATCAAAGGAGGGATTTGGAAGGGCTGGGAGGGCTCCCAGTGCTCCCAGTCCTTCCCAGTCCATCCCAGTGCCTTCCCACTAGTTTTGTGGACTCTCTTAGGAATTTTGAGCATTCCCATGAGAATTCTGGCCATCCCCTGGAATTCTGGGACCATTCCCTTGAATCTTTGAAGGTCTCCCCACCTTGACCTTGAGCTTCTCCCACCTGATTCCCAGTCTCCCAGTCCCTCCCACTGTTTTTTTGGGCTCTCCTTGAAACTCTGGCCACTCCTTGGAATCCTGGCCATTCCCAAGAATTCTGGGACCATTTCCACGGATCTTGACCTTGAGCTTGTCAAGGATGTGCTGGGCTTTGCCTCCCAGTCCCTCCCAGTGACTATTCTGTGGTCTGGGGTTCTTCTGGAAACTCTGGGCATTCCTTGGAATTCCAGGGCCGTTCCCAGGGATTTTGCAGGTGCTGCCCACCTTGACCTTGAGCTTGTCCAGGACGTGCTGGACGTCGGCACAGGCCAGGGTGTCCCGGAACGCCTGCTCCTTCACCGCCCCGATCTTCCCGTCCAGCTCCCGCAGCCGCTCCAGGAACTCCGGCTCCGTCACCGGCGCCTCCAGGATTGCACTGGGAAAACAGGGATCGGATCCAGTACAGCCCAAAATCCTGGGTTTTGGGGACCTAATTCTCATTTTTTCCCCAAAAGCCCAAGTTTGGCACCTTAAATCTTTGTTTTTTCCCAAGGAATCCCGGGTTTGATTCCACAAATCCCTATTTTTTTCCCCAAAAATGCCAGGTTTTGTACACCAAATCCTCTTTTATTTCCCCAAACTCTCAACTTTTGAGCCGCAAACCCCAGCTTTTTTTCCTGTTTTCCCAGATTTTGAGACCCAAATCCCCTTTTTTTTCCCTGTTCTCCCAGAATTTTTGTCCCAAATCCCCATTTTTTCGCTCTTTTCCTGGGTTTTGTGACCCAAATCCCCTTTTTTCCCCTGTTCTGCCAACTTTAGAGCCCCTAATCACTGTTTTCCCCCTAAAATCCCTGGGATTTTTCCCTGTTTCCTGGTTTTGCAGCCCCACCTGATCATGGCCGGGGGCACCACGAGCTCATCCAGGAGCTGTCCCAGCTTTTCCCGGACATTCCGGCGGTTCTGGAGCCGCAGGTTCATGGCCACCGACTGGTCCTGCAGGGCCCGGATCTCCCAGCTCAGGCTGCTCAGGTCACACTGGAACGAGCTCAGCATCTGCTCCATCCGCTGGGGGGCACAGGGGACACTTGGGGGACATTTGTGGACGGTTTGGGGACATTTGGGGCAGTTTTGGCAACACTTAGGACAGTTTGGGATAGTTTTGGGACAGTTTTGCAGAGTTTTAGGGGGCTTGGGGACAGTTTTTAGGGCATTTGGGGACAGTCTGGGACAATTTGGGGCCATTTGGGGCAATTTTGGGGCCATTTAGGGTGATTTTGGGCCATTTTGGGGTGGTTTCTTCCGCTCACCTGCAGGATGGCATCACAGGCCGTGATCTGGTTGTGCAGCTCTGCGATGTTCTCGCTCTCCTTGATGTCTGGGGGGGGTCAAGGACACTTTGGGGACAATTTGGAGAGACTTGGGGACAGTTTTGGGGGAGTTGGGGTGGTTTGAGGGCATTTTCAGGGGGATTGGGGACATTTGGGGGCCACTGGGGACAGTTTTGGGGGGGTTGGGGCACCTGGAGGAAGGTGGGGACATTGGGGAGAATTTGGGGACACCATGAGGACAATCTGGGGGCATTTAGGGCCATTTTTAGGCAGTTTGGGGGCATTTTCAGGAGATTTTGGGGCATTTTTCGAGGCCTTGGACCTTGGGGACACTTTGGGACACCTTGGGACCCCCCAAAAATTTGGGATACAGTCCTGGATGGAGGCTCTTTCCACTTCCTGCAGCTCCAGCTCCACATGCCGGGAATACTGGAGCAGGTCCACGCCCTGCAAAAAGTGGGGGACATTTTGGGGACATTTTGGGGCATTTGGGGACACCAGAGACACCCCTGCCACTCTGGGATGCCCCCACTTTGTCCTCAGACCCCCCTAAACTGTCCCCAAATCCCCCTGAAAGTGTCCCGAACACCCCAAAAAACACCCAATATGCCCCGAACACTGTCCCCAAAGTGTCCCCAAGCCCGCCCAAAATGTCCCCAACCCCCCAAAAATGCTCACAAAGTGCCCCAACCCTGCAAAATTGTCCCCAAGCTCCCCAAAATCCCCCCAACCCCCACAAAAAGGCCCCAACCCGCCCTAAAACTGTACTTAATGTGTCCCCAAGGTGATGCAGACGTCACCAAAAATGTCTCCAACCCCCTCCAGATGCCCCAACCTCCCCTTAAAATGCTCCCAACCCCCAAAAAAGTGTCCTCAAACCCTTTAAAAGGGTCCCCAGCCCCCAAAATCGCACCAAATACTCAAAAACTGTCCCTAAAGTGTCCTCAGGGTGTCCTCAACCCTCCCAGGGGACACTCACCGTCCTCAGGGCCTCCTGCACCAAAGCGTCCTCCAGGTTCTCCTGGATGTGCACTGGGAAAAATGGGAATAATGGCGGGAAAAGTGGAAAAACCGGGGGAAAAATTGGGGGAAAAGGGGGAAAACAGGGGGGGAGAAAGTTCCCTGGGTCCCCTCCCCCACAAATGTCCCCAAAACGGAGCCCCAATGTCCCCTCCCCAACACAGGTGTGCCCTGGCCCCGCCCCCCACAGAACACACCCCCGTTGGACACACCCACCCAAACCACGCCCCTTTGGACATATCAGGCCTCGCCACACCCCCAACCTGAACACGCCCCCTTGGTCTTAGCCCCGCCCCTTCTCCAGGCACCGCCCCACCCCGCCCTCGCGCCCTCCTTCCCTCACTCACCGTCCACCTCCTCCAGCTCCGCCCCCTCCAGGTCCAGCTCCGCCTCCAGCTCCGCCCCCAGCGGCGCCTCCGCCGCCGCCACCTGCGGCACACGCGGCTCAGCACCCCTCGTTGAGCCCCCCCAGACCCTTTTCAGCCCCCTAGGACCCCCAGAAAAAATCCCCCAGGACCCCCCAAACCCCCCGCAAATTCCCGCTCCCGGAGCCACCTCCGCCTGCGCCGCCATCTTTGCCCCGCGCGTCGCGGCGACGCGCTGACGTCACTTCCGGCTTCTTCCTCCTCCCAGGCAGGGCCCGGCGCAGAGCGGAGGCTGCAGCCATGGTGGGAACAAACCCCGCGCCCGATCCGCCGCCATCGGCGCCGGGGCAGGGCGGGGGACCGCGCGAGGGGATGGCGAGGGGTCACCGGGAAGCGGCGGGGCGGGAATGGGGCGGCGGCGAGGGGAGATGGGGAGAAAAACGGGCGTAGGTGCGGACACCCCGCGCGCCCCCAGCATGGCGGCCCAGGGTCCCCTCATGGAGGACCCTGGGGCTGGGGGGCATTGGGGGATATTTGGGACCGGGGGCGACGCAGGGGGGTGGCGGAGAGTCCCCGGGAAGCGGCGTGCCACCTCCCCCGTGTGTCCCCTCAGTCCCTGGTGATCCCGGAGAAGTTCCAGCACATCCTGCGGGTGCTCAACACCAACATCGATGGTCGCCGCAAGATCGCCTTCGCCATCACCGCCATCAAGGTGAGCTTGGGGGCGCCGGGGGTGTCCTGGGGACTCAGGGGACCCCCCTGTGACCCCCCCGTGTGTCCTGGCAGGGCGTGGGGCGCCGCTACGCCCACGTGGTGCTGCGCAAGGCGGACATCGACCTCACCAAGAGGGCGGGAGAACTCACCGAGGACGAGGTTTGGGGGCACTTTCGAGGGGCTTGGAGGTCGGGGGGGGGGAATGCTTTGAGGGGGCTTGGGGATGCTTTTGGGGGGCTCGGGGATCCCAGGTGTGTGACAGGTGTGTCCCAGGTGTGTCAACTGTCCCCATGTGTCCCAGGCATATCCCCAGGTGTGTGACAGGTATGTCCCCAGGTGTGTCAGCTGTCCCCATGTGTCCCAGGCGTATCCCCAGGTGTGACAGGTGTATCCCCAGGTGTGTCAGCTGTCCCCAGGTGTGACAGGTATGTCCCCAGGTGTGACAGGTGTGTCCCAGGCGTATCCCCAGCTGTCCCCAGGTGTGACAGGTGTGTCCCAGGTGTGTCAGGTGTCCCCAGCTGGGCCCAGGTGTGTCCCCAGGTGTGTGACAGGTGTGTCCTCGTGCAGGTGGAGCGGGTGATCACCATCATGCAGAACCCCCGGCAGTACAAGATCCCCGACTGGTTCCTCAACAGGCAGAAAGACGTCAAGGACGGCAAATACTCCCAGGTGGGTCCTTCCACCTGGCCCAGGTGTCGTCTCATCTGTCCCAAGTGGCCCCTTACCCATCCCCGGTGTCTGTTCATTTGTCCCAGGTGTCATTTTATGTGTTTCAGCTGTCCTTTTGCTTGTCTGACCTGCCCCAGGTGCCCCCTGACCTGTGTGTGTCCCAAATTCCAGGTGTTGGCCAACGGGCTGGACAACAAACTGCGCGAGGACCTGGAGCGGCTCAAGAAGATCCGGGCACACCGAGGGCTCAGGCACTTCTGGGGGTGAGACTCACCTGGGGACACACCTGGGGGCAGCTGGGACACACCTGGGGACAGCTGGGATACCTGGGACGCATGGAATACACCTGGGAGACACCTGGGCAAATTCCATTACCAAAATCGGGGAGTTGTTCCCCGTAACGAGGCACTGGGAGGTGCTGGCACAAACTGGAGGATGCTGGGAGGGACTGGGATGAACTGGGAGCACTGGAAGCACTGGGATGAACTGTGGACCCCCTCCTAGGCTGCGTGTGCGGGGCCAGCACACGAAGACAACGGGCCGGCGCGGGAGAACCGTGGGAGTGTCCAAGAAAAAATGAGGAATTCCAGGAAAACGTGGGAATTTTCTGGCCAATAAAAAGGATTTTGGAAAAAAAAAAAAAAAGGCGTCGGTTTCCTTGGAAACGATGGGGAGGTCGTTATTCGGGGAGGAGAAGGGGGGATTTGGGGGAGGAAAAGTGGATGTTTTGGGGGTGGTTTGGAAATAAAAGTGGAGAGGGTTTTTTTGAAAGGCAGGGTTCCAGGGAGTAAAAAGGGGTGTTTTGGGAACAGTTGTTGGGGAGGAAACGTTTTGGGAATCAAGGTGGTTTAGGGGGATAAAAGGAGGGGGGGTGTGGGAGGGTCCCTAAAAATGAGAGGGGGGATCCCCAGATTTAGGGGAGGGCTTTCAAAAGCGCCGTACCCTCATTTGCCCTCAACAGACATGGCGATGCCCACGCCAGCTCCATCCGCCCTCAACAAATATGGTCGTAACCTTCCCTTCCTACCCGCACCCAACATGGCGCCGCCCACGCCCAAAGTGGCGCTCCCGGTTCACCCAACGCACGCTTTGCCCTCACCCAACATGGCGCCTCCCGCCTTCAGGGCTTTCCGGCGCCGCTTCGCCCTGCCTTTGCGCTGATTGGCTCCGCAGCCGGAAGTGGCGGCGGCGGTCCGGCGTGGTGGAGATGGAGGGCGGCGTTTCGGGGGTAACTTTTTGGGGGTCCCAAAACTTTGGGGCGGCGGGGCCGGTTCTAGGGGGTCCCGAGGCCTTTCCCAGTGTCATTCCCTGTTTTCTCGCAGCGCACGGACCCGTTTCCTGGGCCTGCCCCGGTGCCGAAGCCCAGAGTGAAGCGATTCCTCAGGGGGGCGGCGGAAAAGGCGGTAAAAGGGGAGGGGGGTTGGGGCTTTTGGGGGGGATTTGGGGGTTTTTGGAGGGGTCACAGGGTTTGGGGTGTCCCGGGGCGGGGTTGGGGAGGGCACAGAAGGATTTGGGGGGAGAGGAGGGGTCGGGGTTTTTTGGGGAGGTGGTTGGGGGAATTGAGGGGCTTTGGGGATCACAGTGGGAATTTGAGGGGATTTTGGGGTCCAGGGGAATTTGGGAGGGGGGACTTGGGGGGGCTGGAGGGTCCCGGGGGCATTTGGGAGGGGGTTGGGGGTCACAGAGGGTATTTGGGGTTTTTTTCGGGGGGTTGAGGATGTTTTTGGGGTCCCAGGGAGAGAATTTTGGGGTGACCTCTCCCATTTCTCCTGCCCCAGCCCCGCCCCGTGACCCCTCGTCTCCGGTGGCACCTGAAAAACTTGGAAAAGCAGGAAAAAGAGGCGGCTGAAAAAGCAGCTCGATGGGAGCCCCTCCTGCCCGAGGAGCCGGGGTGAGACCCCCCGCTAAAACACCCCCAAAATACCCCAGAAAACACCCTAAAACCACCCTAAAAAACATGCCCCAAAATACTCCTAAATGCCTTCCAAAATAACCCAAAAAATATCCAAAAGACACCACATTGGGATGATGGCAAATTTTTCAGGATCATCCCAAATTCATCCTTGATCCCCCAAAATCCATCTGGGACTGCCCCAAAACCCCTGGGGATGACCCCAGATCCATCAGGGAACCCCCAAAATCCCTCAGGGGTGATCCCAAATTCCTCAGGACTGATCCCAAATCGCTGGGGATGATCCCAAATCCATCAGAGAACCCCCAGAATCCCCACTGGAATCCCCCAAAAGGCATCAGGATCATCCCAAATCCATCCCTGATCCCCTGAAATGCCTCAGGGCTGATCCCAAACCCTCCTTTGCAGGTTCCTGGAGGTGGAAGAGGGGGAGGATCCCACGACCATCTCCCAGCGGGAAATCGCCGATGCCGTGGACGTGGCCAGCGCCAGCAAGGTGGGAATGGGGGGAAAAATGGGATTTGAGGGGAAAAACTGGGATTTGGGAGGAAAAACTGGAATTTGAGGGGGGGAAATGGGATTTTTGGGGAGAAAAAATGGGGTTTTTTGAGAAAAATGTGTTTGGGGGGGGGAAATGTGTTTTTTGGGGGGAAAAGGGAGATTTTTTGGGAAAGGGGTAATTTGGGGCTGGAAAAGGGATGTTTTGTGGGCGAAAAAGGTCAATTTTGGGGTAAAAAAGGCCGTTTTTGGGTGTGTCCCCCCCCAGCACTTTGAGCTGCGCCTGGAACAGTTCGGGCCCTACAGGGTGGATTACACACGGAATGGCAGGTGAGCTGCACCAGTATAAACCAGTATAGACCAGTATGGATCAGCACAGACCAGCTGGGGGGTCTCTGGTCCCTCCCAGTGCCCCCAGTCCCCCCTCCCCCCCAGGTTCCTGCTGCTGGGGGGTGTCCAATCCCCTCCCAGTGCTCCCAGTACCCCATTATCCCCAGGTTCCTGCTGCTGGGGGGTGCCCGAGGCCACGTGGCCGCCCTGGACTGGAACCCTCCCAGTTCTCCCAGTGCCCCCCAATTCTCTTCCAGTCCCTTCCCAGTGCCCCCCAATCCTTTCCCAGTCCCTCCCAGTATGCCCAGTACCCCCATTATCCCCAGGTTCCTGCTGCTGGGGGGTGCCCGAGGCCACGTGGCCGCCCTGGACTGGAACCCTCCCAGTGCTCCCAGTGCCCCCCAATCCTCTTCCAGTCCCCTTCCAGTGCTCCCCAATCCTCTCCCAGTCCCTCCCAGTGCTCCCAGTACACCCATTTTGGCAGGTTCCTGCTGCTGGGGGGTGCCCGAGGCCACGTGGCCGCCCTGGACTGGAACCCTCCCAGTGCTCCCAGTCCCTCCCAGTGCCCCCCAATCCCCTTCCAGTCCCTTCCCAGTGCCCCCCAATCCTTTCCCAGTCCCTCCCAGTGCTCCCAGTACACCCATTATCCCCAGGTTCCTGCTGCTGGGGGGTGCCCGAGGCCACGTGGCTGCCCTGGACTGGAACCCTCCCAGTGCTCCCAGTGCTCCCAGTACACCCATTTTGGCAGGTTCCTGCTGCTGGGGGGTGCCCGAGGCCACGTGGCCGCCCTGGACTGGAACTCGAAGCGGCTCCTGAGCGAGTTCAACGTCCTGGAGACCATCAACGACCTCACGTCAGCACTGGGAGCAACTGGGGGGGGACTGGGAAGGACTGGGGGGGGATTGGGAGGGATTGGAAGGCACTGGAAGGGACAGGGAAACTGGGAGGGGACTGGGGGGGACTGGGAGGGGAATAGGAGGGACTGGGAGCACTGGGAGGGGAGCAGGAGGGTGGGGGGCCAGTGGGAAGGGAGTGGGAGGGAATTGGGAGTGACTGGGAACGATTTGGGTTTTCCTCCCCAAACCCCCCATTTTTGGTCACAAAATCCCCACCAAACGCCCGTTTTGTCGCATAAACCCCCATTTTTTTCTCCTAAAATCTCCGTTATTGCCCTTAAAACCCCCCTTATTTCTTCTGAAGTCCCCATTTTTTCCCATTTCCCCCCCAGGTGGCTGCACAGCGAGTCCCTGCTGGCGGTGGCGCAGCGCCGGTGGCTGCAGGTGTACGACAGCCAGGGGCTGGAGCTGCACGTTCTGCGCCGCTTCCCGGGGGTGCTGCGCCTCCAGTTCCTGCCCTTCCACTTCCTGCTCGTCACTGCCGTGAGTCCAACCCTGATTTGGGGAAATTCCCGCGATTTGGGGCAATTTACAGCAATTTTCGGTCAATTTCAGTCATTTTTTACCCAATTCCGGGCATTTTTTACCCATTTTCGGCTCATTCCCGGGGGTGCTGCGCCTCCAGTTCCTGCCCTTCCACTTCCTGCTCATCACTGCCGTGAGTCCAGCCCCCCACAGACCCCGTTTGGGGTCAATTCCCGCGATTTTGGACAATTTCTATCGGGTTTTGTCTGATTTCCATCATTTTTGGTCAATTTTGGCCGTTTTTTACCCAATTTTTACCCATCATCAATTCGCATCAATTTTTACCCATTTTCCATAATTTTTTTCCTATTTTCCCCATTTTTTTCCAGTTTTCACCCATTTTTGCCTGTTTTCTGATGATTTCTCCCCAGAGCAGGCAGAGGCTGCTGCAGTCCCCGGATAATTTGGTGGATCAGGAGGTTGCCATGCTCTGACTTGTTTTTTGACCTGTTTTTGGTCCATTTTTCTCCATTTTTTGCCTGTTTCTTGCCAATTTTTTCACCATTTTTCCTTGGTTTTGCCACTTTTTCACCAGTTTTGCCCACTTTTGGTTGTTTTGTCCCCAGAGTGAGCGGGAACTGCTGCAGTTCCTGGATGTGTCGGTGGGCCAGGAGGTGTCCTTTTTTCATCCCATTTTTTTTCCCATTTTTGCTCATTTTTTGCTCATTTTTCACCCGTTTTTCACCGTTTCTCACCGTTTTTCACCGTTTTTTCACTGTTTTTTCCCATTTTCCCCCGATTTCTCCCCAGAGCGAGCGGGGGCTGCTGCAGTTCCTGGACGTGTCGGTGGGCCAGGAGGTGTCCTTTTTTAATCCCATTTTTTCCCCATTTTTCGCCCGTTTTTCCCCATTTTTTCACCGTTTTTGCTCATTTTTTCACCATTTTTCACTGTTTTTTCCCATTTTCCCCTGTTTCTCCCCAGAGCGAGCGGGGGCTGCTGCAGTTCCTGGACGTGTCGGTGGGCCAGGAGGTGTCGACGCTCCGGCCCCGCCGGGGCCGCCTGGCCGTGATGGCCCAAAACCCCCACAACGCCCTCGTGCACCTGGGACACCCCAACGGTGACAGGGACCCCTTTTGGGGCCAATTCACGTGATTTTGGGGGTTCCTGCTGGAAATGGGGGGGGAAGAGGAATCCAGGGGTTTTGGGGGGTCCCCGGTGGAATCTCGAGGGGTTCTTGGTGGATTTGGGAGGGAATTCCCAGGATCTCGGGGGTTCATGCTGGGATTTTGGGGGATTTGGAGGGTTCTTGGTAGATTTTGGGGGTTTCTGAGGGATTTTGGGGGGTTCTTGAGGGATCTGGGGGGGTTTTGGTGGATTTTAGGGGGATACTGATGGATTTGGGGGGAAAATCCTGGTGATTTGGGGAAGAATTCTGGGATTTTGGGGGTTCTTGGCAGATTTGAGGGGTTCCTGATGGATTTGGGGGATATCTTGGGATGCTGGGGTTCCTGGTGGAATTTTGGGGGTTCCTGAGGGATTTGGGTGGGTTCCCAGTGGATTTTGGGTCCTTGATGGATTCTGATGGGTTTTTTGGGGGAGTTCTTGATGAAATTCAAGGAGTTCCTGATGGAATTTTTGGTGGTTCCCTATGAAATTTGGGGGTTTCCCGATGGAATTTTTTTGGGGGGATTTCGGCTGAACTTTGAGGGTTCCCAATTAAATTTCAGGCATCCCCCATAAAATTCAGGACTCCCCGACAGATTTTGGAGGTTTCCTCCCCCCTGTGACCCCTTTTTGAGCCCCAGATGCCCCTTTTCCAGGCACGGTGTCCGTGTGGAGCCCCAACATCGAGGAGCCCGTGTCCCAGATCCTGGCGCACCGCGGGGCCGTGCGGGCGGTGGCCGTCGATCCCACCGGCAGGTACCGCCCCCAAAACCCGGATTTCGGGGTCCAGCAGAGGATTTAGGGGGATTTTGGGGGTCCCTGAGGGATTTTTGGTCGGATTTTGACAGAGTTCTGTCAGATTTTGATGTGTTTCCATCAGATTTTTATGGATTTTGGGGGGGGGGCCCTGGGAGGATTTTGGTCGGGTTTTGGTGGATTTCGGCCAGATTTTTACAGATTTCAATCAGATTTTGACAAATTTTGATTGCATTTTGACCTGATCTTGACAGATTTCTGTGAGATTTTGATGAATTTCAGTGAAATTCTGATGGATTTCAGTCAGATTTTGACAGATTTCCATCAGATTCTGATGGATTTTCAGGATTTTGGGACACCTGGGCATATTTTGGGGTTCCCCCCCCTCACCCCTGATGGATTTTTGGGGGGTTCCTCCCCTCCCCCCTCAGGTTGATGGCCACATCGGGGCTGGACCGGAAGCTGCGGATTTTCGACCTGCGGAATTGGGGGGTCCTGCACGAGTGGGGGGTCCCAGCGGGGGCTGCCGACCTGGAATTCAGCCAGAGGGGGCTCCTGGCGGCCACCTGCGGGGACCTGGTGCAGGTGGGACCCCCAAAAACACCCCAAAATGCTCCCTGGGAACCCCAAAAACACAACCTGGGACCCCCAACCCCCCCCCCCCAACTCCCTCAAATTCTCCTCAAATCCCTCCAAGTCCCTCCAAACTCCTTCAAATTCCACCAAACCCCACTGTGAACCCCCCAAATCCCCCCAACCCCTCTCAAATCCCCCCCAAATCCCCTCAAACTCCCCCAAATCCCCCTAAATCTCCCCCAAACCTCCTCACCCCCCCCCAAACTCTTGTTTCCCCCCCCAGGTGTACCCCGGGGTGGGCACAGGGGATGCCCCCCGGCCCTTCCTGCAGCACCGACCCCCCAAACCCCCCCAGTGTTTGAGGTTCTGCCCCTTCGAGGACGTGCTGGGGGTGGGGCACGGGGGGCTTCTCCAGCCTGCTCGTGCCAGGTGGGATTTGGGGAGGGGATTTGGGAGGGTTTTGAGGGAGCTGGGGGGATTTGAGGGGTTTGAGGGGCTTTGGGAGGGATTTGAGGGGCCTTTGGTGGGGGATTTGAGGGGGGTTTGGGAGGGAGCTGTGGGAAATGGGGGGAAATTTGAGGGGTTTTAGGAGGGATTTGGGGGCATTTTTGGTGGATTTTGGAGGATCTGGGGGGGATTTGGGGATATTTCCGGTGGATTTGGGGGGCAATTCCCACGGTCTTCCCCCCGACCTTGGGGGGGATATCCCCAAATCCCCCCCCCTAACTTTGAGCTCCCCAAAATCGTCCCCAAAGGGGCGGGGGAGCCCAATTTTGACGCCCTGGAGAACAATCCCTTCCGGAGCCGGAGGCAGCGCCAGGAGTGGGAGGTGAAGGCGCTGCTGGAGAAGGTACAAATATGGGGAGGGGATTTTGACCCCAAAACATTCCCTCAAGCCTCAAAACTTCTCCAAATCCCCTTCAAATCCTCCCAAACCCACCTAAATCCCCCCCAAATGCTCCCCAAACCCCCCAAATCCCCCCAAACCCTCTCTGTGACCCCAAAATTCCCATTTTGACCCCGAAATTCCCGTTTTTTCCCCAGATTCCATCCGAGCTGATCACCCCAGACCCTTCCTTGCTGTCCCTGGTGGACACAGCCGGGCTGGAGCAGAAGCACCAGGAGAGGATCCAGCGCCTGGTAATGGATTTTTTGAGGGGTCCCACCCCTCAAATTCGGGCTTCAACTCCCCAGAAGCCCCCAAAATACTCCCCTGGATGCCTCAAACTACACCAGGACCCCCCAAGAGACCCCCAAACTACCACCGTGGGTGCCCCAAAAACCACCCCAGGACTCCCCAAAGCCCTCCCAAGACACCCTAAATCCCCCCAGAACTCCCCAAACTGCCCCAGGACTCCCCAAAGGACCTGCAAAACCACCCAGGGACCCCCCCAAAATCACCTCAAGACCACCCAAAATCCCCTCAAGTCCACCCCAGGAGCCCCCAGATCCCCCCCAAGGATGACCCTGAACCTCCCCCTCCCCCAGGGCTACGACCCCCATTCCAAGCCCAAATTCCGGCCCCGGAGGAAGGCGAAGGGTCGGGACCCCCAGCACAGGAAGCGCCAAGTGGCCCACCAGGAGCTCAGGGTAAGCTTTTGGGAGGGGGAAGTGGGTGGGAGGGGATTTGGGGGGGTCTATGGGCGATGTGGGGGGATTTGGAGGGGGTTTTGGGGGGTATTGGGGAGGTCCTGGAGGGATTTGGGGCATCTTGGGAGGGGCGGTATGGGGGGATTTGGGGGGTCCTGAGGTGAATTTGGGGGTTCTGGGGAGGATTTGGGGTATCGGGGGAGGATTTGGGGGATTGGGGGGTGCTGGGGGTTGCAGGTCCAGGGGCATTTTGGGGAAGGGGTGCCTCTTGAACCCGCTTTTTCTTTTTTCAGGCCCAAATCCGTCAGAGTTTGGAGGAGAAGGAGAAGAGGGAGGAGGAGCCCCACAAAAAGAGGGGGAAGAAGGGGATGGACCCCCCAAAAAAGAAGGGCAAGGGAGCAAAGGGCATCCCTGCCCCCAAAAAAGGGGTCCCTGCCCTCAAAAAGGGGGGCCCCCCTCAAAAAAAAGGGGCCCTGGAGCGGTTCAAGAAATAAATTGGGGAGGGGGCTCCATTTTTGGGGCATCCTGTGGTGGTTTTTGGGGGATCCCGCTTTTTTGGCATCCCCAATGCATTCTCTCCCCATTTTTAGGGTCCCACTCCCCATTTTTGGGGTCCCCAAAATCCCCCTACCCATTTTTGGGGTCCCCAAGGCCCCCTTACCCCCCCATCCAAGGGCCACCATGGGGTCACAGCCTGGGGGACTTTATTGGGGGGACAGGGGAGGAGCAACTGGGGACATCTGGGGACATCCCTGTCACCCTCTGTGTCACCCTGTGACATCCATGCTGTCATCTGTGACATCTCTGTCACCATCTGAGGTATCCTGTGACATCCACGTTCTTCTGGGAGTTCCATGTCACCAGCTGTGTCACTGTCCCAGCTCCGTGTGACCTCCATGTCACCACGGGATCTCCGTGTGACATCCGTGTCACTGTCCCAGGTCCATGTCACCATCACACCCATGTGACATCCGTGTCACTGTCCCAGGTCCGTGTGACATCCATGTGACATCCAGGTCCATGTCACCATCACACCCATGTGACATGCGTGTCACTGTCCCAGGTCCATGTCACATCCACGGGACCTCCACGTGACCCCATTTCCAGGGGTCCCTGTCCCCATTTCCGGGGGTGTCACCCCCCCCAGAGCCACTCCCACAGGGCCAACCCGCGGCACCGCAGCACCCCCAGCAGCCTCTGCAGGGCCCCGCACGCCCCCCCCTCACCCCCTAAACCCCCAAGCCCCCTCCCCAGAGCGCCCTGAGCTCGTGTGGGCGCAGGCGGTGGGCGCTGAACATCACCTCGCCCAGGCAGCAGCGCTCGGGGGGGACCCGCGCCGAGCCCCCGAACCTCGCCGAGTGGCGCGGCGCGACCCCCGCCCGGTGGGCGCACAGCCCCACCCACACGTCCTCGGGCCCCACGAGGGGCACGCGCGGCGCCGCCGCCAGCACCGCCGCCGCCGCCTGTCGCGACAGCACGTAGGCCGTGCCGCTGCAGTAGGGCGGGAAGGCGCTGTCGCGATAGAGCCGCGCGGGGACGTGGTGGCGGCTGCGGGGATCACGGTTTGGGGCCACGCGCCAGTGGACGCGGCCCAGGTAGAGCTCGCGGGGCGTGGCGGGCGACGACAGGTACGTCGCGATAGCGGGCGGGTTCACGAAGGTGTCATCGTCGGCCTTGAGGACGAAGGGGGCCCCCCCGCAGCAGGAGAGGGCCCAGCGCAGCAGCAGCAGCGTCTTCCAGGTGAGGTTGGAGTAGGAGTCCCCAAAATCCCCCTGCAGGAGGTCCCCGTGGAGCCGCCACTCGCGGAGCAGCTCCCGCTGCGAATTCGGGGTGGGGGGCACGCCCAGCACGAAGAGGGTGCGGGAGAGGGGGGAGGAGGGTCGTGGTGGGCGGGGTCGCCCCCACGTGTCACGCACCGCGAGGCGCCGGGGAGGTGGGAGGGGGCGCTGGGCACGAGGACGAGCAGAAAAGGGGCGGGGCCGGCACAGGGGCGGGGCCAGCAGGATTTTGGGGGTGGTGGGCCGGGGGCGGGGCTGTGCACCCTCGTCGAGGTCGCCGGAGCCGCCGGAGAGGAGGCCGAGGCAGCCGGGAGGGGCGGCGGGACCCCCGTTGGGGACCCCGGGACCCCGGTTTGGAGCATCGGGACCCTCGTTTTGGGCACTCGGACCCCGGTTTGGGGCACCGGGACCTCCGTTTACGCCCCCCGAAGTGCCATTTAGGACCCCCGGCCCCCCGTTTCTCGCACCCGAACGTCCCTTTAGGACCTCCGGATCCCCTTTCCCAAGGCCCTCACTAAGTGCCCTCTCCCCCTCCCCGAACCCCTCCCCATTCACGAACCTCCCACCCTCAAGCCCCGCCCCTTCCACAAGCCCCGCCCCTGTTCCCACGCTCCCCCTTCCCTCATTCATAAAACCGCCCCCGTAACTCCACGCACCCCCGCGCCCACCACCCCTCCCTCCTGTCCCCCCACGACCCCCGGCCCCCAGGCCTCCCCCAGGCCGCCAGGGCCGCCGCCAGCAGCTCCTCGCCGCCCCCTCCCCCGGCCAGCACCAGCACCAGCAGCCCCAGCGCCACCAGCGCGGCCCGCAGCGCCCCGCGCCGCCACCGCCGCCTCCTCGGCACCATCCCGAGCCCCTCCGACCCCCCCCTCACCTCCGGGGGTTCCCCAAACCCCCTAAAGACCCCCAAAAGCCCCCCCGGAGGAGGGGTGGGGGCGGACGGGACTGAGGGCGCGGAGGCCGCGAGGGGGCGTGGTTTTCAAGGGGGCGTGGTTTCAGGACAGAGGGGGCGTGGTTTCGACCAAGGGGTGTGGTTTTGTGGTTTGGCGCATGCGCAGAGCGGGGGAGGCGGTTGGAGCTGCGTGCGGAGAGCGGGGGTAAAATTGGGGGGATTTGGGGATTTTGAGAGTCCAGGGAAGTTAGGGGGCATTTGAGGGGTATTTGGGGGCTCTGGAGGTATTTGGGGGTCTTTGATTTTGGGGGGTTCTGTTATTTTAGGGGTCTCTGATATTTTGGGGGTCACAGAGGGGTTTTGGGGGGATCTCTGTTGTTTTGTGGAGGTTTCTCCTATTTTAGGGTGGTCCCTGATCCTGAGGGGGGGGGCGGTGTCCCAGAGGGGGTTTGGGGAGGATTTGAGGGGTTGAGTCTGGGGTTTTTGGGGATCCCTGTGGGTTGTGGGGACGATTTGGGGGGTCTTTGAGGTGTCTCAAAGGGTTCCCCCTTCCCCCAAAAAAAGCTCCCCCAAAGCCCCCCCATGGCAGAACCTCTGCAGAAGAAGCTCCAGGGGGAGCTGGAGAAATACCAACAACTGCAGAAGGGTAATACCCCCCAAACCCTCCCCCAAAACCCTCCAAAGCCTCCTAAAAAACCCCAACCTCTCTGGGATCCTCCATCCCCCCTCTGGGTTCCCCAAACCTCCTCCAAAATACCCCAAAACCCCCAACCTCCCCCAAACACCCCACCACCCCCGCCAAACCCTCCTAAAAACCCCAACCTTCCTGGGACCCCTAAACCTCCTCAAATCCCCCCAAACCTCCTCAAATCCCTCCAGATCCCCTCAAATCCCCCAAACCTCCTCAAATCCCCCAAATCCCCTCAAATCCCCCAAACACCCCTAAATCTCCTCCAAATGCCCCCAACCCCCACCATGACCCCCTAAATCCCCCTTTTGACCCCCATTTTGGACCCCCCAGATCTGAGCCGGGCAGTGTCGGCGCGACAGAAACTGGAGACGCAGCTGACAGAGAACAACATCGTGCAGGAGGTGAGCAGACCCCAAAAACACCCCCAAAACACCCTCAAAAACACCTACAAAATCCCCCAAAACCCCCCCAAAAAACACTCCCAAAATCCCCCCTGAAAACTCCAAAAGCCACCCTGAAAACACCCCCAAATCCCCTTCAAAATCCCCCCCAAAACACCCCCAAATTCCCTTGAAACCCCCTGGAAAACAGCCCCAAATCCCCTCAAAATTCCCCACAACCACTCCAAAAACCCCCAAGAAACACCTCAAAATCCTCCTCAAAAACACCCCCATAAACACCCCAAAAACCCCCAAACCACTCCAACCTCCCCAAAAACACCCCCAAAGCACCCCCAAATCTCCCTCAAAATCCCCCCAAAAACACCCTCAAATTCCCCCTGAAAACGCTCCAGAAACCTCCCCAAAACCCCCTCACGCCCCCCCTCCAAATCATCCCAAAATCCACCCAAAATCTCTCTGTGTCCCCCCAAATGTGACCCCCAAATCCTGCAGGAGCTGACCCTGCTGGACTCGTCCAACACCATCTTCAAACTGCTGGGCCCCGTCCTGGTCAGACAGGACCTGGAAGAGGCCAAAGCCACGGTGGGGAAACGCCTGGAATACATCACAGCAGAAATGTGGGTGCCTCCTGATGTGTCACGGGGTTTGGGGACCCCGAAACCGCTGGTTTTCACCCCAAAATCTCACTCCTCTCCCCCCCAGGAAACGCTATGAGCAGCAGATGCAGGAGCTGGAGCGGCGCTCGGAGCAGCAGAGGGAGGTGCTGGGGAGGCTCCAGCAGGAGCTGCAGGGCAAGCCCTGACCTCCCCTGCACCCCCAAATTTCGGGGGGACCCACCTGGCCTTCCTCGTCCCTCCTGCACCCCAAAAACCCCCCTTAAATTGGGTGAAATCGCTCCTAAAACCATGGGTTTTTTGCCTGGTGGGGGCTTTGAATTCGTTCCTTCCTGGGTTTTTTGGAGGGGGTGCTGGGCACTCCAAAATGTGTGGGGACACCCCCCCGACCCTCCTGGCCCCTCTACAGCCTAAAAACCCCCCTTAAATTGGGATTAAACCTCATTAAAGTGAGCTAAACCTCTCTCCCAGAAAACAGCATTTTCACCCCACTCGTGGCTTCAAATCTGGGGGAGGTTTTATTAAAACGTTAAAAAAAAATAAAAAAGCGCGTGAAATCCATGAACTTGGGATGCCACGAGGGGATTCGGTTGTTTAGGGCGAAAAATCAGGGAAAAGGGTTGGGGAAAAAAAGCTGGAAAACCTCCGGCTGGAGGACTGACCATAGAGTTGGTGCGGGCGGAGCGGCGCGGTGCGCCCCGCCCGTCTCGGTGGTCACTTCCGGCGCCGCCATGTTGGGGAGGTCGGCGGGGCGGCTGGCGGGGGTCGTGGCGCTGGTCACGGGTGGGTTTTTAGGGGGTGGGTTTGGAGGGTTTTTGCGGATCGGAAGGGCAGGGGAGACCCCCACGAGGGGAGTGGAGGGGGAATTGGGGTGGGGGGAGACAGTGTGGGGGGGGTAAAGGTGACACTGGTGATAGTGGGAGGGTCACAGAATCCACGGGTGACACTGTGGGGGTGTCCCAGACCCCACTGGTGACAGTGGGAGGGGTTAAAGGTGACTCTGGAGGGGTCACCGGTGACACTGGGGGTTCATCGGTTAAACTGGTCCCCGCTGTCACCTCTATGGCCCCCGGCGGTGATCAGTCCTCCGAACCGCCGGGGGGCGCCAGGGAGGGGTCTCCGTTCACCTCAATGCCACTGGTTAATCATTGGTCCTCCGAACCGCCGGGGGGCGCCAGGGAGGGGTCTCCGTTCACCTCAATGCCACTGGTGAATCATTGGTCCTCCGGGCCGCCAGGGGGCGCCAGGGAGGGGTCTCCGTTCACCTCAATGCCACTGGTTAATCATTGGTCCTCCGGGCCGCCAGGGGGCGCCAGCGGCATCGGCCGCACCGTGAGCGGCCGCCTGGCCCGCGAGGGCGCGCGCGTGGCCGTGGCCGATCGCGACATGTCGGGGGCGGCGGCGACGGCGAAGGAGCTCCCCCGCCACTCCCCCCCCGACCACGGAGCCTTTCAGGTGGATGTGGCCGATCCCAAAAGCGTGGCCGGGATGGTGAGGGGGGTGCAGGTAATGTCGCCCCCCACCGCGACATGTCGCGATAGTGTCACACCCCCCAAGTATCCCGCGATGTCCCTGAGTGACCCCCGATGTGCGCAGTGTCACCGCCAGAATTCCCAAATCTACCCAGAATCACCCCCAGAATTCACAAATTCCCCGAAATTCCATCGAATTCCCACCAAATTCCCAGAAAAACGCAGCTAAACGCCCCCAAAGCACAGGGAAAAACCAAAATCCACCCAAAAATGGACCCAAATTCTCCTCGGTTCACCACAAATCAACCCCAAAACTCACAAATTCCCCACAAATCCCCCAAAATTCCTTGTGATTCAAACCAAATTCCCAGAAAATCGTGGAGAAACAGCCCCGAATCACAGGAAAACCACCCCAAATCCACCCAAAATCGACCCAAATCCCCACAAATGCACCCCCAGATCACTTCCAAAACTCACAAACCCCCACAAATCCCCCAAAATTCCATCCCATTCCCACCAAATTCCCAGAAAAACGCAGGCAAACGGCCCCAAATTGCAAGGGGGAAAAAAAAAAATCAAATCCACCCAAAATCGACCCAAATGTCCCCCCCAGGAGCACTTCGGGGTCCCCCCCCGTGTCCTGGTGTCCTGTGCTGGGATCACCCGGGACCGGCTCCTCCTGGAGATGGGAGAGCGGGAATTTCGGGAAGTGCTGGGGGTCAACCTGGAGGTCAGAGGGGACATCTGGGGACACTTGGGGGACACTGGGGGGACATCGGGGACAGTTTGGGGACATTGGGGATGTTGGGACAGTTTGGGGACACTGGGGGGACATTGGGGATGTTGGGGGACATTGGGGGGACAGTTTGGGGACATTGGGGGGACACTGGAGACGTTGAGGGGACATTGGGGATGTTGAGGGGACATTGGGGACAGTTTGGGGACATTGGGGATGTTTGGGGACATTGGGGACAGATTTTGGGACATTGGGGACAGTTTGGGGACATTGGGGATTTTGGGGACAGTTTGGGGATGTTGGGGACAGTTTGGGGACATTGGGGACAATTTGGGGACATTGGGGATTGGGGACATTGGGGGACAGTTTGGGGACATTGGGGATAGTTTGGGGACATTGGGGGGGACATTGGGGACAGTTTGGGGACATTGGGGACAGTTTGGGGGTGTTGGGGACAGTTTGGGGACGTTGGGGACAGTTTGGGGACATTGGGGACAGTTTGGGGACATTGGGGGACATTGGAGACATTGAGGGACATTGGGGACAGTTGGGGACATTGGGGACAGTTTGGGGACATTGGGGGCAGTTTGGGGATATTGGGGGGACATTGGGGACGTTGGGGACATGATTTGGGGACAGTTGGGGACATTGGGGACATTGGGGACAGTTAGGGACATTGGGGGACATTGGGGACAGTTGGGGGACATTAGGGGACAGTTTGGGGACGTTGGGGACAGTTTGGGGACATTGGGGGGACATTGGGGATGTTGGGGACACATTTGGGGACACATTTGGGGACACATTTGGGGACACGGGACAGTTTGGGGATGTTGGGGACAGTTTGGGGATGTTGGGGGACAGTTTGGGGACATTTGGGACAGTTTGGGGACATTGGGGGGGACATTGGGGACACATTTTGGGACATTGGGGACACATTTTGGGACATTGGGGACATTTGGGGACATTGGGGACATTGGGGACATTGGAGACGTTGGGGGACATTGGGGGACATTGGGGACGTTGGGGGACATTGGGGACATTGGGGACAGTTGGGGGCATTGGGGACAGTTTGGGGATGTTGGGGGACATTTGGGGATGTTTGGGGACATTGGGGACACATTTTGGGACATTGGGGACAGTTTGGGGACATTGGGGACGTTGGGGACATTGGGACATTTGGGGACGTTGGGGACATTTGGGGACATTGGGGACATTGGGGGACATTGGGGACAGTTGGGGACATTGGGGGACATTGGGGACATTGAGGGGACATTGGGGACAGTTTGGGGACATTGGGGGACATTGGGGACATTTGGGGACATTGGGGACAGTTGGGACATTGGAGGGACATTAGGGGACATTTGGGGATGTTGGGACATTGGGGACAGTTGGGGGACATTGGGGGGACAGTTTGGGGACATTCGGGACAGTTGGGACATTGGGGGGACATTGGAGATGGGACATTGGGGACGTTGGGGGACATTGGGGACAGTTGAGGGGACATTAGGAGGGACATTTGGGGACATTGGGGGGACATTGGGGACGTTAGGGGACATTGGGGACAGTTGGGGGACATTGGGGACATTTGGGGACACTGGGGACATTAGGGACATTGGGGGACATTGGGGACATTGGGGGCATTGGGGGACAGTTTGGGGACATTCGGGACAGTTGGGACATTGGGGAGACATTGGAGATGGGACATTGGGGACGTTGGGGACATTGGGAGGACATTGGGGATGTTGGGGGACTTTGGGGACACATTTGGGGACAGTTTGGGGGCATTGGGGACAGTTTGGGGACATCGGGGGGACATTGGGGACATTGGGGACATTGGGGACAGTTTGGGGACATTGGGGACAGTTTGGGGCATTGGGGACAGTTTGGGGACATTGGGGGGACATTGGGGATGTTGGGGGACATTGGGGACAGTTTGGGGGCATTGGGGACAGTTTGGGGGCATTGGGGACAGTTTGGGGACATTGGGGGGTGGTGCCACCCCCTGCTGTCCCCGCTATCCCCCCAGGGGACGTTCCTGGTGACACAGGAGGTGACAAAGGCCTTGGTGGCCTCGGGGGACCCCGGGGGGGCGTCCCTGGTCCTCGTGGGCAGCGTGGTGGCCAAGGTGGGACCCTCCCCTCCCCATCGTCCCTGTCACTTGTCACCCTCAGTGTCCCCAAAATTGGGGATAAAACCCCCCAAACCACCAATTCGGGGGGGATTTTGGGGACACCCAGGGTGTCCCTCCCCCGTCATGTCACCTCCCCGCCCCCAGGTGGGAATTTGGAGCCAAACCAACTGCGCGGCCTCCAAGGGGGGTGGAGGGCTGACCCGGAGCGTGGCCAAGGAGGTGGCCAGGTGGGGACACTTTGGGGACAGTTGGGGACACTTTGGGGACACTTTGGGGACACTTTGGGGACATTTGGGGAGGAATGAGGAAAAATTTGGGGGGATGTGGGGGAAAACTGGGGGGAAGGGGAAGAACTTGGGGAGAAATGGGGGAAAATTGGGGGGTTTAGAGGGGAATTTGGGGAAAAATTGAGGGGAAAGGGGGAAGAAAAGGGAGGGGAATTTGTGGGGAAATGTGGAAAAATGGGGATTTAGGGAAAAATTTGGAATTAAGGGATTTTTGGGGGAATTTGGGGGTGAACATTGGGAAATGGGGAAAAACTGGAGAGGAGAAGAGAGAATTCAGGAAATAGAGCGATTTAGGGGGGAATTGGAATTTGGGGAGGAAAATGGGAGATTGGGAAAATTGGGGGATTTAGGGAGAAGTTGGAGGATTTAGGGGGAATTTTGGAAAAACTGGGGATTGGGAGGAAAATTAAGGGATTTTGGGGGGGTAATGGGGAAAATTGGGGGCAAAAACAGGATGTGGGGGTGGGTGACACCCTGGAGGGTGACACCGGTCGGGGGGGACTCCCCTGACCCCCCAAAACCCTCTTGGCAAGGTTTGGGATGCGCTGCAATTGCGTCCTGCCGGGATTCATCGTCACCCCCATGACCGACAAAGTGCCCCCAAAAGTGCTGGACAAGGTGACAGAGGGGGTGGGGGTGGCACCTCGGGGGAACACCTTGGGGGACTAGCGTTTTGGGGGCATTTGGGGGGGTTAGGGACATTGGGGGGAGGTTTGGGGACATTTTGGGGTGATTTTTGGGGACATTGGGGAATATTTGGGGTGATTTGGGGACATTTTGGGGAGGTTTGGGGGCATTTTGGGGGCTTGGGGACATTGGGGGCACTGGGGAGGTGTCACCAGAGGTGACATTCATGTGTCCCCCCTCCCTTCCCAGTTCTCAGGGCTGGTGCCACTGGGACGACTGGGAGACCCCGAGGGTGAGTCAGGGACACTTTCTGGGGACACCAAGAGGAGGTGCCACCCCCTCGGTGTCCCCAGTGACCCCCAACGTCCCCCCAAATATCCCAAGTCCCCATTAATTCCCCTGAACTCCCAAAAATGCCCCCAAATCCCCCCAAAATGTCCCCAAACTCCCCCAAAATGTCCCCAACGTCCCCAGACGTGGCAGACGTGGTGGCTTTCCTGGCGTCGGGGGACAGCAGCTACGTCACCGGGGCCACCCTGGAGGTGACAGGTGGGGACCCCCCGATGTCACTGGGGACACTGGGATGGTCCCAGAGCCCACTGGTGACACTGGGGAGGGGTTAAAAGTGACACTGGGGGGTGTCCCCCCCCTCTCTCTCATTCCAGGGGGTCTCTTCATGTGACGGATCCAGTCCCTCACCCCCCCAACACCCCCCGTCCCCAAAAATGTCCCCAAATGTCCCAAATCACCCCCCAAGATTGTCCTCAAATGCCCCCAAAAGAAATAAACAAATCCCACCCCCCAAAAAAACTGACTCGTGTTGAGGAGGGGGTCTTTTTGGGGGGGAATTGGGGAGGTTTTGGTGGGTTTGGGGACACTGGGGGGTCCCCAGTCCCAGTGTGTGTGTCCCCCCCCCAGAATCCATCAGCGACGAGTGGGCTCCGGGGCTGTGCTGTCACATTCCAAAAGCGGGGAGGAATTCGGGATCACCCCTTTCCCCTCCCCCCTTCCTCGCTTTATTGGGGTCACTTTTAGGGTCACAATTTGGGGTCACACTTTGGGGTCCCTTTGGGGTCACAATTTGGGGTCACACCGGGGTCCCTTTGCGGTTATTTTGGGGTCACTCTTTGGATTCATTTTGGGGTCACTTTGGGGTCCCTTCAGGGTCTCCCTTCAGAGTCCCCTCGGGGTCACAATTTGGGGTTATTTGGGGGTCCTTTCGGGGTCACTTCATAGTCACTCTTTGGGATCACTTTTAGGTCATTTTGGGGTCGCTCTTTGGGGTCACTTCGGGGAGGGGGGACAAGCAGTAGGAGGGCAGGAAATTCCCATTGGATCCCTCCGGATCCCTGGGGATGCCAAGCAGAGAAAAGGGCAGGGTGGGGTGGGGGTGGGAGAGAGATTTTGGGGGTTTCTTTGGGGGACCCCCCTTTTAGAGCATCCCCCCCGCGAGGCGGCCCCGCTTCATCCTGCGGGCGCGGAGGAAGAGGACGGTGCCGGAGGCGATGCCGACGATGCCGAAGGCCAATCCCAGGGCGCAGATCACCGTCCCCAGGGTCTCGGACACGGGAGGGGGCACCTGGGGCTCTGGGAATATTGGTGGGGGGGGATTTCACCTTCAATCCAGGTGTTCCCAGAACTTCCCGGATCCCAAATCCTTCCTCAGGGCGTTCCCAACCCTCCCGAATCCTTCCCATCCCAAATCCTTCCTCAGGACATTCCTGACCCATCCTGACCCTCCCGAATCCCAAATCCTTCCTCATCCAGCCCAGCCCTTCCTCATCCCCTTCTTCATCCTATTCCCGACCTTCCCGAATCCCAAATCCTTCCGCAGGACATTCCTGGCACTTCCTGAATCCCAAATCCTTCTTCATCCCATTCCCAGCCATTCCCACTCCATTCCCAGTGGGAATTCCCACTCCCCGCCTTACCCCAGTGAGTCTTGCTGGGCTGGCCAAGCCTCTCATGCCGCACACGACAATCATAGTAATCCCATCCCCATCCCATCCCACCTCGTCCCAGCTCATCCCACTCCATTCCCAGCAGGAATTCCCAATCCCAGCCTCACCCCAGTGTGTCTTGCTGGGCTGGGCGAGCCCCTCGTGCCTCACTCGACAGTCGTAGGGATCCCATTCCCACCCCATCCCAGCTCATCCACCCCATCCCACCCCATCCCACCCATTTCCACCTCATCCCACCCCATTCTCAATTCACCCCAGCTCATCCTACCCCATTCCCAGTGGGAATTCCCTGTCCCTCCCTCACCCCAGTGTGTCTTGCTGGGCTGGGCGAGCCCCTCGTGCCTCACTCGACAGTCGTAGGGATCCCATCCCACCCCATCCCACCTTCTCCAGCCCATCCCATCCCCATCCCCACCCCATTCCCATCCCATTCCCACCCCATTCCCAGCAGGAATTCCCAATCCCTGCCTCACCCCAGTGAGTCTTGCTGGGCTGGGCGAGCCCCTCGTGCCTCACTCGACAGTCGTAGGGATCCCATCCCACTCATCCCACCCATCCACCCCATCCCACCTTCTCCAACCCATCCCACCCCATTCCCACCCCATTCCCAGCGGGAATTCCCAATCCCAGCCTCACCCCAGTGAGTCTTGCTGGGCTGGGCGAGCCCCTCGTGCCTCACTCGACAGTCGTAGTAGTCCCCGCGGCGGGGGATGAAGGGCAGGTAGGAGAATTTCCGGAAGGTGTTGTCGGGCCCGGGATAAAACACCGTCTCCAGCACCCCCTCGGACACCGGGAGGCCGTTCCGGAGCCAGGAGATGGAGGACACGGGGGGCCAGAACTTGCTGACGTAGCAGATGAGCACGTTGGGCTCGTCCAGCTGCAGCGCGTGCTTGGGGAACACCGCGGTCTCCGGGGGCACTGGGACACAGGGAATGGGAATGGGAATGGGGATGGGGGTGAGGATGAGGAGAGGGGTGGGATGGGTGGGAAAGGGGTTGGGAGGGGTGGGATGGGATGGGAAGGGGTGGGATGGGGTGGGATGGAGTGGAAAGGGGTTGGAAGGGATGGAGGGAGTGGGAGGATGGGATGGGGTGGGAAGGTGTGGGATGGGATGGGAATGGGGTTTGGGATGGAGAAGAGGATTGGGATGGGATGAAAAGGGGTTGGGAAGGGTGGGAGCGGGATGGGATGGGGTGGGATGGAGGTGAGATGGGGTGGGAAGGGGTTGGATGAAGTGGGAAGGGGTGGGATGGGGTGGGAAAGGGGTGGGAGGGGGTGGGATGGGGGTGGGATGAGGAGGGGGTGGGATGGGGTGGGAAGTGGGTAGGATGGAGTTTGGGGTGGAGAAAGGGGTTGGGATGGGGTGGGAAAGGGGTGGGATGGGGTGGGAAGGGGTGGGATGGGGTGGGAGGGGATGGGATGGGGTGGGAAAGGGGGTGGGATGGGTGGGATGAGTGGGAAGGGTTGGAAGGGGATGGAGGGAGTGGGAGGGGTGGGATGGGGTGGGATGGTGTGTGGGGTGGGAATGGGGTTGGGATGGAGTGGCAGGTGGATGGGTGGGGAAGGGTGGGAGGGGGTGGGATGGGGTGGTAAGGGGATGGGATGATGGAAAGGGTTGGGATGGGGGGGGATGGGGGGGAAGGGGTTGGGGTGGGAATGGGGTTTGGGATGGAGAAGAGGATTGGGATGGGGTGGGAAAGGGGTTGGGAGGAGTGGGATGGGGTGGGAAGGGGATGGGATGAGTGGAAAGGGGTTGGGATGGGGTGGGATGGGGTGGGAAGGGGTTGGAAGGGGATGGGATGAGTGGGAAAGGGGTTGGGATGGGGTGGGACAGAGTTTGGGATGGAGAAAGGGGTTGGGGTGGGGTGGGAATGGGTTGGGAAAGGGGTGGGAGAAGGTGGGAATGGGGTGGGAATGGGGTGGGAATGGGATAAGGATGGAGTTTGGGATGGAAAGGGGTGTTGGGGGGAGGAGGAGCCGGGATTGGGATCATCTGCCTGGGATCTGACTTGGAATTGGGCTGGAACCCCCTGGAATTCTCCCGGGTGGGGGAGACTAAAAACTGGAATATCCCCGGAATTCCACCTGGATCCCTCTGGAATTCTCCCTGGAAAGGACTCGGGGGGGGAGCCTAAAAACCGGAATATCCCGAAATTCCACCTGGATCCCTTTGGAATTCTCTCTGGATCCCCTGAAAATGACTCGGGAAGGGGGGATGGGGGGAAGCCCAAAAACCGGAATATCCCGGGAATTCCACCTGGCTCCTCCCTAAAAAATCCTATATGGGGGCGGGGTCCCGAATTTCCCTTTTTTTTTCCCCCCCTTCCCCGCCGTTACCGCTGGGGATTCGGGAATTGTTGGAAGCCTTCATGGAGTTCTCCAGGTTCTGCTTGTCTATCGCGATATTCTGCAGCGCCCCCTGCGCCTCGAAACTGGCGAATTCCTGGAATTCCGGGAGCCTCCAGACCGTCTGCTCCCGCTCCACGTGGAAAATCTCGTCGCCGTCGAAGTCGAACATGAACTCGCCGCCCTCTTCCACCGAGGAATCCAGGGATTTTTGGTAGTATTCCGTCTGGATGATCTGGTGGGACACTGGGGAGAGGCGGTTCGGGGGGAAGGGGACGGGGTTTGAGATGGAAATCCCGGGATTTCAGCCCGAAATCGCGGAAAAATTGAGGCTTTTCATCCCGAAATCCCGGGAAAAGGGGAGGTTTCAGCCTGAAATCCTGGAAAAAGGGGGGGGTTAAGCCTGAAATCCCGGGAAAAGGGTGAGGGGGAGGAGGGTCAGAGTGAAATCCCAAGAAAAGTCCCCAGAAAAAAGGAGGATTTCAGCCCGAAATCCTGGGAAAAGGGAGGGGGTTCAGCCCGAAATCCTGGGAAAAGGGGTGGGGGTTTCAGCCCGAAATCCCAGGAAAATGAAAGGGGGGATTCAGCCCGAAATCCTGGGGAAAGGAGAGGAATTCAGTCTGAAATCCCAGGAAAAGGGAGGTGTTCAGCCCGAAATCCTGGGAAAATTAGGGGATTTTCAGCCCGAAATCCCGGGAAAAGGGGAGATTTCAGCGTGAAATCCCGGGAAAAATAAAGGGGGGGGGGTCAGCCCAAAATCCTGGGAATAGAGGGGGTTTCAGTCCGAAATCCTGGGGAAATGAGAGGGTTTCAGCCCGAAATCCAGGGAAAAGGGTGGGGAGGTTCAGCCCGAAATCCTGGGAATAAGGGGGGGATTCAACCCGAATTCCCGGGAAAATGAAGGAGAGGGGTGTAAGCCCGAAATCCTGGGAAAAGAGGAGGAATTCAGCCCAAAATCCTGGGAAAATGAGGGGATTTTCAGCCCGAAATCCCAGGAAGAGGAGGAATGCCAGCCCAAAATCCCGGGAAAAAAGGGGGGGAAATTCAGCTCGAAATCCTGGAAAAAGGGGGGTTTTCAGCCCGAAATCCTGGGAAACAGGTGGAGTTCAGCCAGAATTCCCGGGAAAAGAGGTGGTTGGGCAGCCGAAAATCCCGGGATTGGGCAGCTCCGCCATCAAAAAATCATGGAAAAGAGGGGTTTGGGCACGCCCAGAGCCCCAAAATATTGGAAAAGGGGGGTTTGGGTACTCCCAGACCCCGAAAATCCTGGGGACAGGGGGGTTGGGGCACTCCCAGATCTCAGAAATTGTGGGAAAAGAGGGGTTTGGGCACTGCCAGACACTAAAAATCCTGGAAAAAAGGTGGTTTGGGCACATCCAGAACCCAAAAATCCCGGGAACAGGAGGGTTTGGGCACTCCCAGACACTAAAGTCTTGAAAAAGGGAAGTTTAGGTAGTCCCAGAACCCCAAAACTGTACGAACAGGGGGGTTGGGACACACCCAGACCCCCAAAATCCCTGGAACAGGGGGGTTTGGGTACTCCCAGTCCCCAAAAAATCCCGGAAAAGGGGGGGTTTGGTCACACCCAGCCCCCAAAATTCCCAGAAAAGAGAAGTTTAGGTAGTCCCAGAACCCCTAAATGGTATGGACAGGGGGGTTGGGACACACCCAGACCCCCAAAATCCCTGGGACAGGGGGGTTGGGGCAATGCCAGCTTCCCAAAAACCCGGAAAAGGGGGTTTCGTCACTCCCAGCCCCCAAAAATCCCAGAAAAAGGAAGTTAAAGCACTCCCAGAACCCCAAAACTACACGAACAGGGGGGTTTGGTCACTCCAGGACACCCAAAATCCCGGGAAAACGAGGATTACTCACCCTCCACCCCCCAAACAACGCATTCCCACTTACCCAGATCACCCCAAACCCCCACCCCAGCAATCCGGGACCCCCCAAACCCCACCTTGGACCCCCCAAGCCGCGGGCAGGGTCAGCCCCAGCAGCAGCAGAGGCATCAGGGGGACACTCCGAGCTCCATCCATGGCCTCTCGGGACACCGGGACACCGGGAAGAGTCGATGTGGCTCCCAGGAAAGCGGCGGCGAACTGGGGGAGCTGGGGCGGGGGGCTCAGCACCCCGAAAACTCCCCAGCCAATGGGAGCGAGTGCTGCCGGTGCGTCATCAGTTGCCGGGCAGACCCCTCTCAAACTGAGCCCTCACCGCGCTCAGCCAATCAGAGAACGCCCTCCACACGATTTTGGGGACCCGTCGGAGCTCCGCGACAGCCGGGTCGCCGTTTTTGGGTTCAGCAGAGCTGCGGGACCCCTGGGTGCCCATCTGTGGGTTCCCCTGAGCTCCCACCTGCCCCGCACCCCACGGACCCCCCAAAACCCCCCACCCCGGAGGCTACAGCGCCCCGAAACACCTCAGCCAATCAGAAAACACCGACGCGGACTGTGGCCAATCACAGCGCGCCTCGATGATGACTCTTCAGTTGCCGGGAAGACGCGACGCAAAACGTGCTCCCAACTTCGCGCTCAACCAATCAGAGTGCACCCAAAACAGCCCCAAAACGGCTTCGTCCGGCTGGTTTTGGGGTGTCAGCACCTGCCCGGCGCTGGGGATGGAGCGTGTGTGGGGAGCTGGGGCAGTACTGGTGGTACTGGTGGTGCTGGGAGCCCCCCCGGCTGCGGGCGAGGAGCTCTCGGGTGAGCGGGGGGGGCAGGAAGGGGAAAAGAGGAGAGAAAAGAGGGGGTGGGAGCCCCAAAAGTGAGTGCGAGGGGGGTTGGAACCCCCGGAATTAGTGGGAGGGGAGTGGGAACCCCAAACTGAGCGAGGGAGGGTCTGGGGATTGGGAGGGACGGTGGGAAAGGGGTGGGAGAGGGGGGTGGGAGAGCAGGAAGAGGGGAGCCATGGGGGTCCCTCTGTGTCCCCCACCACTGGAGCCCTGCAGTGGTTCCCTGGGGCTCTGGGGGTGGGGTCGGATCCGCACTGGGGGGGGTCCCCAACCCCCCTGTCCATCCCAGGGGGCTGATGGGGGGGGTTCCCCCCAGCCAAGAGCCGGTGCTGCCGTGGGGCAGAGGGGGGTGGGAAAAGGGGGTCCGGGGTGACCCCCTGTGCTCCCGACCTGCTGTGGGGGGCTGGGGATGATGGGGGGTAACACGAGGCACCCCCTGACCCGTGTCCTGCACACACAGGGGTGTTCCAGTTTCTAGGAAAGCACGAGTGTCACTTCATCAACGGCACCGAGCGGGTGAGGTTCGTGCACAGGCACATCTACAACCGGCAGCAGTACGCCCACTTCGACAGCGATGTGGGGGTCTATGTGGGGGACACCCCGTATGGGGAGATCCAGGCCAGGTACTGGAACAGCCTACAGGAAAGGCTGGAGTACGTACGGGATGCGGTGGACATCTACTGCCGGCACAACTACCCGATCGTCACCCCGTTCATTGTGAACCGCAGAGGTGAGCGCGGGGCAGAGCGGGTCCCCTCGGGAATTCCCCTGCCCCGGGAACGACCCTGGAGCCCCTCAAACCCTCCCTGGGAATCACCCCAGACCCCTCAACCCTCCCTGTGCCCACACCCATGGCCTTGTGCCCCATCCCAGTGCCCCCAGTCCCCCCCCAGTCCATCCCAGTCTCTCCCACTGCCCCCAATCCGTTGCGATCCATCCCAGTTTTTCCCAGTGCCCCCCAGTCCATCCCAGTCTCTCCCACTGCCCCCAATCCATTGCGATCCATCCCAGTTTTTCCCAGTGCCCCCCAGTCCATCCCAGCCTCTCCCAGTGCCCCCCCGCGTCTCCGCCCCGCTGGGGCCACCGCTCTCCCTGCCCTCAGCCAATCAGAGCGCGTCTCTCCGATGACTCATCAGTTGCTGGGCAGACCCGCAGCGCAGAGTTCGCTCTCCAGGACTCAGCCTCCCAGTCCCGCTCGGGCCCTTCCCAGTCCATCCCAGTGCGTTCCCAGTCCCTCCCAGTCCTTCAGAGACCCTCGGATTCCACTCCCAGACCCTCTCACTCCATTCCCAGTCCTTCTCAGTTCACTCCCACATCTCCCACCTCTCTCCCCAGTGACCTCCCCAGCCCATCCCCTTCTACCCCAGTCCATTCCCGGTCCCCCCCAGTGCCATCCCAGTCCCTCCCAGTGCCATCCAAATCCCTACCAATGTCCTACCAGCCCTGTGCCCTCTCTCCCAGTGCCCCGCCCAGTTCAGCCCAGTGTCTCCCCCGTCTCTCCCAGTGTCCCCCAGTTCAGCCCAGTGTCTCCCCGTCTCTCCCAGTGCCCCCCAGCGTGTCCATCTCGCTGGTGCCGTCGAGCTCCCAGCCCGGCCCCGGCCGCCTGCTCTGCTCCGTGATGGATTTCTACCCTGCGCCGGTGCAGGTGAGGTGGTTCCAGGATGGGCAGGAGCTGCCGGAGCACGTGGTGGCCACCGACGTGGTCCCCAACGGGGACTGGACCTACCAGGTGCTGGTGATGCTGGAAATCCCCCGGCGCGGGGTCACCTACACCTGCCAGGTGGAGCACGTCAGCCTGGAGCACCCCTCAGCCGGCACTGGGGTACGGCCCAGCCCCCCCAGCATGGGGGGACACTGGCAGGGGGGGCAGGGGAGCACTGGGGACACTGGGAGGCACTTTGGAGGCAATGGAGAGGCGGAGGAGGAGGTTGGGGGGTCCTGGGAGGGCTGGGAGGGGCTGTGGGGAGTGTTGGGAGTGACTGGGAGGGAGTTTGGAGGAGCCTGGGTGGGATGGGAGGGACTCTGGGGGGGTCTTGGGGTGACTGGAAGGGTGTTGGGGAAGTGCTGGGGGAGGCTGGCAATGGACTGGGAGGGGTTCAGGTGGGTCCCGGGGGTGATGGGAGGGGGCTTGGAGGGTCCTAAAGGGGATGGGAGGGGCTTTGTGGGATCCTGGAGGGGCTGGCAAGGGATTGGGAGGAGGTTTCAGCAGGTCCTGGCTGGGCTGGGGGAGACCAGGACGGCGTTTTCAGGGGGTCCCGGGAGGTTTCTGGGAGGTTTTGGGGGTCCTGACCCCCCGTTTCCCCCAGAGATGCCACAGGACACCGTCCAAAGCAAGATCCTGGTGGGGGTCGGGGGCTTCGTGCTGGGTTTCGTCTTCCTGGCGGTGGGGCTCGGCTTCTACCTGCGGGAGAAGGTAAAGGGGGGTCCCCGGGGGTCGTGTCCCCCCTTCCCCAGACCGTGTGTGCCCCCCTTGCCCCCCCAGCCCCGCTCTCACCCCCTTTTCTCTCCCCACAGAGCTTCTGAGCCAGCAGTGGCCGCAGCCCCTCCCCGTGGCCTCGGGACCAGCCGGGACCCCCCAATCCATTCCCATCCGGAGTTTGGGGGGGTCGTGTGTCCCCCCTGACCCTGCTTTTGCTCTCACACCAACCGCCTGCTGCTCCCAGTGCTCCCAGTAAAGCTTCCCAGTTCTCTGCAGTCCTGACTGTTGGGGGTTATTGGGGGTTTGGGCTCCGAAAATCCGGGGAAGGGGGGAATTGGGCAACGTCAGCCCCCCAAAATCCCACGTATCCAGGGCACCACAAAGCCAAACTCCAGCAATCCGGGACCCCCCAAATCCCACCTTGGACCCCCAAGCCGCGGGCAGAGTCAGCCCCAGAAGCAGCAGCCAATGGGAGCGAGCGCTGCTCAGACGTCATCAGTTGCCGGGCAGACCCGGCTCAAACTGAGCCCTCACCGCGCTCAGCCAATCAGAGAACGCCCTCCACACGATTTTGGGGGCCCGTCGGAGCTCCGCGACAGCCGGGTCGCCGTTTTTGGGTTCAGCAGAGCTGCGGGACCCCTGGGTGCCCATCTGTGGGTTCCCCTGAGCTCCCACCTGCCCCACACCCCACGGACCCCCCAAAACCCCCCACCCCCGGGGCTGCAGCGCCCCGAACCACCTCAGCCAATCAGAAAACACCGACGCGGACTGTGGCCAATCACAGCGCGCCTCGATGATGACTCTTCAGTTGCCGGGAAGACGCGACGCTAAACGAGCCCCAACTTTGCGCTCGGCCAATCAGAGCGCACCCAAAACAGCCCCAAAACGGCTTCGTCCGGCTGGTTTTGGGGTGTCAGCACCTGCCCGGCGCTGGGGATGGGGCGTGTGCGGGGAGCTGGGGCCGTACTGGTGGTACTGGTGGTGCTGGGAGCCCCCCCGGCTGCGGGAAGGGGGAGACGGAGGGAAAGGGGCAAAAAGAGGGGGTGAGGTCGCACATCCTCCTTTCCCTCACCCTTCTGACCACTCCCACCCCTTTCCCATCATCCGCCATTCTTCAGTCGCTCCCCACCCCCGTCCACTTTTGGGGGGGTCCCACTCCCCTCCCAGCACCACTTCTACGAGATTTAGGGGAGTCTCGGCACTGGGAGGGTGCAGGTTCCTCCCCCCAAAAGCCCCCCAGAACGGGGTGACACTTGGGGGACACATTCCCAATCCATCCCTGGGCCGGCTCTGCCCCCCCAAACTCCCCACCCAATCGCCCAAACCCCGCCCCCATCTCTCCCCAGTAAGCAGAACTGCAGAGAACTGGGAAGCTTTACTGGGAGCACTGGGAGCAGCAGGCAGTTGGTGTGAGAGCAAAAGTAGGGCAGGGGGGACACACGACCCCCCCAAACTCCGGATGGGAATGGATTGGGGGGTCCCGGCTGGGCCCGAGGCCATGGGGAGGGGCTGCGGCCGCTGCTGGCTCAGAAGCTCTGTGGGGAGAGAAAAGGGGGTGAGAGCGGGCTGGGGGCTGGGGGGCACACACGCTCTGGGGAAGGGGGACACGACCCCAGGGACCCCCTTTACCTTCTCCCGCAGGTAGAAGCCGAGCCCCACCGCCAGGAAGACGAAACCCAGCACGAAGCCCCCGACCCCCACCAGGATCTTGCTTTGGACGGTGTCCTGTGGCATCTCTGAGGGGAAACGGGGGGGTCAGGACCCCCAAAACCTCCCAGAGACCACCCGGGACCCCCTGAAAACCCCGTCCTGGTCTCCCTCAGCCCACCCAGCACCCCCTGAAACCTCTTCCCATTCCCTTGCCAGCCCCTCCAGGATCCCACAAAGCCCCTCCCATCCCCTTTAGGACCCTCCAAGCCTCCTCCCATCACCCCCAAGACCCACCTGAACCCCTCCCAGTCCCTTCCCAGCCCTCCCAGCACTTCCCCAACACCCTCCCAGTCACCCCAAGCCCCCCAGCCTCCCTCCCAGCCCTCTCAGGACCCCCAACCTCCTCCTCCGCCTCTCCATTGCCCCCAAAGTGCCTCCCAGTGTCCCCAGTGCTCCCCAGACCCCCTGCCAGTGCCCCCCATGCTGGGGGCCAGGCCGTACCCCAGTGCCGGCTGAGGGGGTGCTCCAGGCTGACGTGCTCCACCTGGCAGGTGTAGGTGACCCCGCGCCGGGGGGGGATTTCCAGCATCACCAGCACCTGGTAGGTCCAGTCCCCGTTGGGGACCACGTCGGTGGCCACCACGTGCTCCGGCAGCTCCTGCCCATCCTGGAACCACCTCACCTGCACCGGCGCAGGGTAGAAATCCATCACGGAGCAGAGCAGGCGGCCGGGGCCGGGCTGGGAGCTCGACGGCACCAGCGAGATGGACACGCTGGGGGGCACTGGGAGAGACGGGGGAGACACTGGGCTGAGCTGGGGGGCACTGGGAGAGACGGGGGAGACACTGGGCTGAGCTGGGGGGCACTGGGAGAGAGGGCACAGGGCTTATAGGGCATTGGTAGGGATTTGGGTGGCACTGGGAGGGACTGGGATGGCACTGGGGGGGAGTGGGAATGGACTGGGGTAGAAGGGGATGGGCTGGGGAGGTCACTGGGGAGAGAGGTGGGAGATGTGGGAGTGAACTGAGAAGGACTGGGAATGGATTGAGAGGGTCTGGGAGTGGAATCCGAGGGTCTCTGAAGGACTGGGAGGGACTGGGAACACACTGGGATGGACTGGGAAGGGCCCGAGCGGGACTGGGAGGCTGAGTCCTGGAGAGCGAACTCTGCGCTGCGGGTCTGCCCGGCAACTGATGAGTCATGGGAGAGACACGCTCTGATTGGCTGAGGGCAGGGAGAGCGGTGGCCCCAGCGGGGCGGAGACGCGGGGGGGCACTGGGAGAGACTGGGATGGACTGGGGGGCACTGCGAGAAACTGGGATGGATTGGAATGGAATAAGGGGCAATGGGAGGGGCTGAGATGGACTCGGGGGGTATAGGAAGAGACTGGGATGGACTGGGGGGCACTGGGATGGGGCCCAAGGCCGCGGGGATGGGCACAGGGAGGCTTGAGGGGTCTGGGGTGATTTCCAGGGAGGGTTTGAGGGGCTCCAGGGTCGTTCCCAGGGCAGGGGAATTCCCGAGGGGACCCGCTCTGCCCCGTGCTCACCTCTGCGGTTCACGAGGAACGGGGTGGACACCTGGTAGTTGTGCCGGCACACCGTGTCCACCTGAGCCCGTCTTTGCTCCATCAAGTCCTGTAGGCTGTTCCAGTACCTGGCCTGGAACTCCCCGTCCGGGGTGTCCCCCACATAGACCCCCACATCGCTGTCGAAGTGGGCGTACTGCTGCCGATTGTAGATGTACCTCTCCACGAACCTCACCCGCTCGGTGCCGTTGATGAAGTAACACTCGAATTTAAACATCTCCTGGAACACCCCTGTGTGTGCAGGACACGGGTCAGGGGCTGCCCCGTCCCCCCCATCATCCCCCAGCCCCCCACAGCAGGTTGGGAGCACAGGGGGCCATCCCAGACCCCCTTTCCCACCCCCCTCTGCCCCACGGCAGCACCGGCTCTTGGCTGGGGGGGAACCTCCCCAATCACCCCCCTGGGATGGACAGGGGGGTTGGGGACCCCTCAGTGCGGATCCGACCCCACCCCCAGAGCCCCAGGGAACCGCTGCAGGGCTCCAGTGATGGGGGACACCGAGGGACCCCCATGGCACCCCTCTTCCTGCTCTCCCACCTCCCTTTTCCCCCCTTTCCCAACGTCCCTCCAATCCCCAGACCATCCCAAGCTCAGTTTGGGGCTCCCACCCCCCTCTCACTAATTCCGGGGGTTCCAACCCCCCTCGCCCTCGCTTTTGGGGCTCCCACCCCCTCTTTTCTCTCCTCTTTCCCCCTTCCCGCCCCCCTCGCTCACCCGAGAGCTCCTCGCCCGCAGCCGGGGGGGCTCCCAGCACCACCAGTACCACCAGTACGGACCCAGCTCCCCACACACGCTCCATCCCCAGCGCCGGGCAGGTGCTGACACCCCAAAACCAGCCGGACGAAGCCGTTTTGGGGCTGTTTTGGGTGCGCTCTGATTGGCCGAGCGCAAAGTTGGGGCTCGTTTAGCGTCGCGTCTTCCCGGCAACTGAAGAGTCATCATCGAGGCGCGCTGTGATTGGCCACAGTCCGCGTCGGTGTTTTCTGATTGGCTGAGGTGGTTCTGGGCGCTGCAGCCCCGGGGGTGGGGGGTTCTGGGGGGTCCGTGGGGTGCGGGGCAGGTGGGAGCTCAGGGGAACGCACAGATGGGCACCCAGGGGTCCCGCAGCTCTGCTGAACCCAAAAACGGCGATCCGGCTGTCGCGGAGCTCCGACGGGTCCCCAAAATCGGGTGGAGGGCGTTCTCTGATTGGCTGAGCGCGGTGAGGGCTCAGTTTGAGAGGGGTCTGCCCGGCAACTGATGACGTCTGAGCAGCGCTCGCTCCCATTGGCTGCTGCTTCTGGGGCTGACTCTGCCCGCGGCTTGGGGGTCCAAGGTGGGATTTGGGGGGTCCCGGATTGCTGGAGTTTGGCTTTGTGGTGCCCTGGATACGTGGGATTTTGGGGGGCTGACGTTGCCCATTTCCCCCCTTCCCCGGATTTTCGGAGCCCACCCCCCAATAACCCCCAACAATCAGGACTGCAGAGAACTGGGAAGCTTTACTGGGAGCACTGGAAGCAGCAGGCGGTTGGTGTGAGAGCAAAAGCAGGGTCAGGGGGGACACACGACCCCCCCAAACTCCGGATGGGGATGGATTGGGGGGTCCCGGCTGGTCCCGAGGCCATGGGGAGGGGCTGCGGCCACTGCTGGCTCAGAAGCTCTGTGGGGAGAGAAAAGGGGGTGACAGTGGGCTGGGGGGGCAAGGGGGGCACACACGGTCTGGGGAAGGGGGGACACGACCCCCGGGGACCCCCCTTTACCTTCTCCCGCAGGTAGAAGCCGAGCCCCACCGCCAGGAAGACGAAACCCAGCACGAAGCCCCCGACCCCCACCAGGATCTTGCTTTGGACGGTGTCCTGTGGCATCTCTGGGGGGAGCCGGGGGGGTCAGGACCCACAAAACCTCCCAGAAACCACCCGGGACCCCCCCAAAACCCCGTCCTGGTCTCCCCCAGCCCACCCAGCACCCCCTGATACCTCTTCCCATTCCCTTGCCAGCCCCTCCAGGATCCCACAAAGCCCCTCCCATCCCCTTTAGAACACTCCAAGCCCCCTCCCATCACCCCCGGGACCCACCTGAACTCCTCCCAGTCCCTTCCCAGCCCTCCCAGCACTTCCCCAATCCCCTCTTAGGCACTCCAACCTCCCCCAGCCTCCCTCCCAGCCCTCCCAGGACCCCCCAACCTCCTCCTCCGCCTCTCCATTGCCCCCCAAAGTGCCTCCCAGTGTCCCCAGTGCTTCCCTGCCCCCCCTGCCAGTGTCCCCCCATGCTGGGGGGGCCGGGCTGTACCCCAGTGCCGGCTGAGGGGGTGCTCCAGGCTGACGTGCTCCACCTGGCAGGTGTAGGTGACCCCGCGCCGGGGGGGGATTTCCAGCATCACCAGCACCTGGTAGGTCCAGTCCCCGTTGGGGACCACGTCGGTGGCCACCACGTGCTCCGGCAGTTCCTGCCCATCCTGGAACCACCTCACCTGCACCGGCGCAGGGTAGAAATCCATCACGGAGCAGAGCAGACGGCCGGGGCCGGGCTGGGAGCTCGAGGGCACCAGTGAGATGGACACGCTGGGGGGCACTGGGAGAGACGGGGGAGACACTGGGCTGAGCTGGGGGGCACTGGGAGCGAGGGCACAGGGCTTGTAGGACATTGGTAGGGATTTGGGTGGCACTGGGAGGGACTGGGATGGCACTGGGGGGGAGTGGGAATGGACTGGGGTAGAAGGGGATGGGCTGGGTGGGTCACTGGGGAGAGAGTTGGGAGATGTGGGAGTGAACTGAGAAGGACTGGGAATGGATTGAGAGGGTCTGGGAGTGGAATCCGAGGGTCTCTGAAGGACTGGGAGGGACTGGAAACGCACTGGGATGGACTGGGAAGGGCCCGAGCGGGACTGGGAGGCTGAGTCCTGGAGAGCGAACTCTGCGCTGCGGGTCTGCCCGGCAACTGATGAGTCATGGGAGAGACACGCTCTGATTGGCTGAGGGCAGGGAGAGCGGTGGACCCAGCGGAGCGGAGACGCGGGATGGACTGGGGGGCACTGGGAAAAACTGGGATGGGTCGGAATGGAATAAGGGGCACTGGGAGAGACTGAGATGGACTGGGGCCAATGGAAGAAACTGGGATGTGTCGTAATGGATTGGGGGCAGTGGGAGAGACTGGGATGGACTGGGGACAATGGAAGAAACTGGGATGGATTGGAATGGAATGAGGAGTACTGGGAGAGACTGAGATGGATTCGGGGGGCATAGGAAGAGACTGGGATGGACTGGGGGGCACTGGGGTGGGGCCCAAGGCCGCGGGGATGGGCACAGGGGGGGTTGAGGGGTCTGAGGTGATTTCCAGGGAGGGTTTGAGGGGCTCCAGGGTCGTTCCCAGGGCAGGGGAATTCCCGAGGGGACCCGCTCTGCCCCGCGCTCACCTCTGCGGTTCACACTGAACGGGGTGACGATCGGGTAGTTGTGCCGGCAGTACGTGTCCACTGCAGCCCGCATGTACTCCAGCGCTTCCTGGTCGCTGTTCCAGTGTCTGGCCACCTTCTCCCCCAACGGGGTGTCCCCCACATAGACCCCCACATCGCTGTCGAAGTGAAACTGCTGCTGCCGGTTGTAGATGTTCCTCATCACGAACCTCACCCGCTCGGTGCCGTTGATGAAGTGACACTCGAACTTTATTATACCCTGGAACACCCCTGTGTGTGCAGGACACGGGTCAGGGGGTGCCCCGTCCTCCCCCCTCATCATCCCCCAGCCCCCCCCAGCAGGTCGGTAGCTCAGGGGGCCATCCCAGACCCCCTTTCCCACCCCCTCTGCCCCACGGCCGCCACAGCACCTGCTCTTGGCTGGGGGAACCTCCCCATCACCCCCCTGGGATGGACAGGGGGGTTGGGGACCCCCAGTGCGGATCCGACCCCACCCCCAGAGTCCCAGGGAACCGCTGCAGGGCTCCAGTGATGGGGGACACCGAGGGACCCCCATGGCACCCCTCTTCCTGCTCTCCCACCTCCCTGTCCCACCCCTTTCCCACCGTGCCCCCAATCCCCAGATCCCCCGGTGCTCAGTTTGGGGGTCCCACCCCCCTCCCACTAATTCCGGGGGTTCCAACCCCCTCGCACACACTTTTGGGGCTCCCATCCCCTCTTTTCTCTCCTCTTTCCCCCTTCCCGCCCACCCCGCTCACCCGAGAGCTCCTCGCCCGCAGCCGGGGGGGCTCCCAGCGCCACCAGTACCACCAGTACGGCCCCAGCTCCCCACACACGCTCCATCCCCAGCGCCGGGCAGGTGCTGACACCCCAAAAACAGCCGGACGGGGCCGTTTTTGGGCTGTTTTGGGTGCGCTCTGATTGGCTGAGCGCAAAGTTGGGAGCACGTTTTGCGTCGCGTCTTCCCGGCAACTGAAGAGTCATCAGCGAGGCGCGCTCTGATTGGCTACAGTCCGCGTCGGTGTTTTCTGATTGGCTGAGGTGGTTCTGGGCGCTGCAGCCCCGGGGTTGGGGGTTTTGGGGGGTCCGTGGGGTGCGGGGCAGGTGGGAGCTCAGGGGAACCCACAGATGGGCACCCAGGGGTCCCGCAGCTCTGCTGAACCCAAAAACGGCGACCCGGCTGTCGCGGAGCTCCGACGGGCCCCCAAAATCGTGTGGAGGGCGTTCTCTGATTGGCTGAGCGCGGTGAGGGCTCAGTTTGAGAGGGGTCTGCCCGGCAACTGATGACGTCTGAGCAGCGCTCGCTTCCATTGGCTGCTTGTGCTGGCCCTGCCCGCGACTTTGGGGGGATGGAAAGGGCTTTTTTTCGCCTTTTTTGGAGCCCTGAGCTGGAATTGTCGCCCTGATCCCCCCAAATTTGGATACGGGCGAAGATTCCTGCCGCCTGTTTATGTCGTGTTTGTGTTTATTTAATTCTGGATGGATCGATTATTATTTTATATTTCGTTTTATTTTTTTTACTTCCACCCAAACCCCTTTTTTTGGGATAAGCCGAGATGACTCAAAAGCTTCTGGGATTAATTAATTGCTTTTATTTTAAAATCATTATTCCCTTGAAAGGCTGGGTGAGGTAGAGGCCACGTCGCTGCCCCAGCTGAGAGAGCTGTTGTTTTTTTAAAAAATTTTTATTTTACTGGATTTCTTTTTTTGATCTTTTAGTTTTTAATTTTGCTATTTCTGTTTTTTTTGGGGGGGCGGGTTGTGTTTTCTTTTTTTAAAATCATTATTTTGTATGGGTTTTTTTCTGGGGTTTTATTCTGGTTTTTTTAATTCCTTTTATTTCCTCTATTTCCTTTTATTTCAGTTTTTTTAAAATTCTTCTTTTTTGGTTTGTTTATGAATGTCGTGCTTATTTTATATTTATATTTTCTATATTTCCCACTCGATTTTTTGGTATTTTATTTTTATTTCTTAATTTTTTTCTGTGTGTTTATCGTGTTTTCTATTTATATTTTCCCACTTTTTCATTCCGTTTTGGGTTTTTTTCTTTGTTTTTATTTTTTTTTATTTTGTTTATTTTTGTTGTATTTATTTTATCACCCTTTTTTGCCCCAGGTTGACCCCTTTTACTCCGAAACCGCCTCAGAATCACCCACTTTACTCAAAATTGGCCCCTTTTGTTCCAAAAAACTGCCCATTTTACACTCCAAATGCCCCATTTCAACCCCAAGTCACTCACTTGGCTCTGAAATGCTCTGAAAAACACCCAAATTGGTCTGTCCTGACCCCAAATTCCTCGTTTTACACCAAAAAAAACCCCCAAACCCCCTCATCAAACTCCTCTTTTACCCCTAAATTGACATTTTTCGCCCCTTTTTGCCCCAAATCCCCCCATTTTAACCCCGCAATTCCCCCCTCCCACCCAAACTCCATACCAAAATTTCCCGTTTCCCCCACGAAATCTCCCATTTAGGTCCAAAATTGACCCCTCTGACCCCATTTTTACTTCCAAAAATCGCAACTTTTGCCCCAAATCCCCCATTTTAACCCCACAATTCCTCCCTCCCACCCAAATTCCCCTCAAAATTTCCTGCTCCCACCACGAAATCTCCTATTTAGCCCCCCAAAATCGTTCTTTTACCCCCAAAATCCCCGATTTTAACCCCACAATTCCTCTTCTGACCCCTCCCCTAAAAAGTCCCGGTCTCGCTCGGGTGACCCCAAAACCTGCCCTGTTCCTCCCAGGGGACCCCGGGAGGGGGAGGGAGGGCGGGACCTCCCCACACGGGGTCCGAACTAGGTAGCGGTAGCTCCGCTGTCGGGTCAGTGGTTGGGGATTTATGGGGTGGGAGGATTTGGGGTGTGGGATTTATGGGGTGGGGGATTTGTGGGTCAGTGGGGGATTTATGGGGTGGGGAGATTTATGGGTGGGGGCGTTTATGGGGGGATTTAGGGGTGGGGATTGAGGGGTCAGTGGGGGATTTATGAGTTTGGGGGATTTATGGGGGATTTGTGGGTGGGGAGGGATTTATGGGGTGGGGGATTTGTGGGGTCAGTGAGGGGGTTGGGGGATTTATGGGGTGGGGAATTTATGGAGGGGGTATTTATGGGGTTGGAGGGGATTTTTGGGGTGGGGTGTGACCCGGGCACGTGGGACACATCGGAGCTTGGGGGTGGGTGGGAGGATCTGTGGGGTGGGGGATTTGGGGGCAGTGGGGTTTGTGGGGTGATGGGATCTGTGGGGTGCTGGGAGGATCTGAGGGGTGCTGGGATTTTGGGGGCAGTGGAGTCTGTGGGGTGATGGGATTTGGGGGTACTGGGATTTGGGGGTGCTGGGATTTGGGGGCAGTGGGGTCTGTGGGGTGCTGGGAGGATCTGTGGGGTGCTGGGATCTGGGGGGCAGTGGGGTCTGTGGGGTGTTGGGAAGATCTGTGGGGTGTTGGGAGGATCCGTGGGTGCTGGGATTTGGGGGCAGCGGGGTCTGTGGGGTGTTGGGAAGATCTGTGGGGTGCTGGGATCTGGGGGGCAGTGGGGTCTGTTGGATGATGGGATCTGTGGGGTGATGGGATCTGTGGGGTGACAGGATTGGGGGATGCTGGGATTTGGGGGCAGTGGGGTCTGGGGGTGCTGGGATCTGTGGGTGCTGGGATTTGGGGCAGTGGATCTGTGGGGTGATGGGATCTGTGGGGTGTTGGGAGGATCTGGGGAGTACTGGGATTTTTGGGACAGTGGGAAGATCTGTGGGGCTCTGGGAGGATCTGTGGGGCACAGACACATCCATGGGGCGCCGTGACCCCCCTCCTCCCCTCCCCCAAGGCCCCCAAAAAGGGAAGGAAGTGAAGCTCCAGTGGCCCTGACGGGGAGGGGTCAAATCCTCACCCACCTCCCCATCGTGTCCTGGGGTGGGAGGGGCCAAACCTGGACCCCTGAGACCCCCCCAACTCCCCCTCCCTTTGTCCCCCTCCCAGGTCTTGGGGACCCTCCCAAAAAACACCCCGTGCCAAGATGTGGCTCTTCCTCCTCCTCCTCCTCCTCGTCCCAGGTAAGGATGGACCTTCCCAACACCGGGGGGTCTTTGGGGGGGTCCTGGGGGCACCCTGAGGGTCCTGTTGGCCTTGGAAGGTCACCTCAGGAGACCTGGCCCCCCTGACTCTGGGACCCCAAAACACCTGGATTCCCCCTAAGACCACCGGATCCCCCAAAACATCCGTATCCCCTGCAAAAACACCTGAATTCCCCCCCAAAAAACACCCAGATCCCCCCAAAAACACCCAGATCCTCCCAAAAACACCTGGATTCCCCCCAAAACACTTGAATCCTCGCCAAAAACACCCGAATCCCCCCAAAACCACCCAGATCCCTCTCCTGAGACATCCCCAAACCCCCTCTGTCCCCCCCTTCTGATCTTCCAGTTGTCCCTGCAGCATCCCCACCCCTTCTCCCCCAGCCCAAAAAAAACTTCACCCCTCTTCCCCCATCTCCAGGACCCCAAAACCACCCGGATCCCCCAAAAACACCCAAATCCCCTCAAAATCACCCAAATCCCCCCCAAAAACACCCGAATCCCTCTCCCAGGGCATCCTGGGACATCCCCAAACCCCCCTCTGTCCCCTCCTGAGCATCGAGGTGTCCCTGCAGCATCCCCACCCCAAAAAAACCTTCACCCCCTCCCACCTACCATCTCCAGGACCCCCAAAACACCCAAATCCCCCCTCAAAACCATCCAGATTCCCCCCTAAAAACAGCCGGATCCCTATCCTGGGACATTCCCAACCCCCCTCTGTCCCCTCCTGATGTTCCAGGTGTCCCCGCAGCATCCCCACCCCCCAAAAAAGCTTCACCCCCTCATCTCCAACCCCCAAACACCCCCCGTGTCCCTTTTCCCCTTTTCCCCCCATGTCCCTTCCCCCCAAACCCCCCATGTCCCTTTCTCCCCAAACACCCCTCATGCCCTTTACCCCCCCCCAGCAGGGTCGGTGCCGCGCTGCCCCCCGCCCGTGTGGGGCCCCCCCGAGGTGTGGGCGGCCGAGGGGTCCTGCGCGTTCGTGCCATGCGGCTTCGACCTGTGCGGGGCGGGGCCCGACGTGCAGGTGAGGAACCTCACCTGGATCCACCGGCCCCTCTTCCACGAGGCCTCGGGGTCCTTCTCCGGGCGGGTGGTGGGGGAGGTGAGACCCCTCCCCGGGGCCAGGCAGGGCGGTTGTGGCCTGGCCCTGCCCCGCGTGGGGCGGGGGGACGGCGGCACCTACGGGCTGCGGCTGGAGGGGGCGGGGGGCCGGAGGGGCCCCCCCAGGATCAAGTGGATGCACCGGGTGGTCCTCAACGTCACCGGTGAGGGGGCACCCCCTGGAAGCCCTTCATGTCCCCCACCTTGTGTGCCCCCTCTTGTCCCCTATTTGTCCCCCTTTATGTCCCCTTTGACCTCCTTTGTGCCCCCTATTTAAGCCCCCTCTCTTTTCCCCCATTTGTGCCCCCTTTTGTCTCCATGTCCCCCTTTGTGCTCCTCCTTTGTCCCCCATTTGTCCTCCCTGTTATCCCTCCTTGTCAACCCGTTGCCTTCCTACCTTGTCCCCCCCTTTACCTCCATTATCTCCCCCATTGTCCCCTCTCTTGTCTTCCCCCTTTGCCCCCCACATTGTCCCTCCCTTGTCCTCTCCACCCCCTGTTGTCCCCCCTGTTGTCCCCCCTTATCCCCTCCCTTTATCCCCTCCCTTGTCCCCCCTTTGGCCCCCACATTGTCCCCCTCGTCCCTTCCATTTCTCCCACTTATCCCTCCCTTTACCCTCCCCTTGCCCCTCTATTCCCACCTTTATTCCCCCTTTCTCCCACCTTTATCCCTCCCTAACCCCCTCTCTCACCCCACCTTCCCCTACAGACACCCCCCCAGCCCCCACCTGTGGCCGGAGCCCACTCCTCCTCGCGAGGCGCCGGAGCACCTTTGGGTGCTGGGTGCCCCCTGTGCCCCGGAGACCCCGGACCCTCACCTGGGAGGGACCCTGGCCCTCTCCGGGGGCTCACCTGGACTCCTCCTGGACCCCCGGCCTCCGTCACCCCCCACCCTGCCCTGGGGACCCTCCTGGTGGCCGAGCTGCTCTGGCAGCACGACGGGACCCCCCTCAACTGCACCCTCAGGGGGCCTAGGGAGACTCCGCCAGCACCTCGCGGCTGCTCCGGATCCGCTGTGAGATGGGGAGGGGGGGTCACTGGGGGGCGGTTGTGGGGGGTTACAGGGGTACCTGAGGGGTTATGGGAGTCCATGGGGGATCCTTGGGAGGTTATGGGGGATCCTTGGGGGGTTATGGGGATCCATGGAGGGGAGTTCTGGGGGGTCCCTGGGGTGTTTTGGGGGGCTATGGGGGTCCATGGTGATTATAGGGGGTTCATATTGGTTCGTACTGGTCCAAACTGGTCTCTTTTCCCCCCCAGACGCCCCCCGGGCCGTGGAGGTGGAGGTGACCCCCACGACCCCCCTGCGGGAGGGGCAGGAGGTGACCCTGCGGTGCCGGGCCCGGGCCAACCCCCCCCCCACCTACAGCTGGAGCCGGGAAGGACAGGGCGTGTCCCAGGGCTCCGCCCACCTGTCCCTGTGGCCAATCAGAGCCGAGGACGCCGGTGCCTACCGCTGCCGAGCAGCCAATGAGCTTGGGGAGGGCGTGTCTGACCCCGCCCACATCGACGTGCTCTGTGAGTTATTGGGGGGAATTGGGGGAGGGAAGAGAGACTGTCAATCACCCCTGGCCCCACCCATCACAACTGTCAATCACCTATGGACCCACCCATGACACCTGCCAGTCACCCGTGGACCTGCCCATCAGACATGTCAATCACCATTAGCCCCACCCATCACATTTGTCAATCAGCTTTGACCCTGCCCACTAAACATGCCAATCACATTTAGCTCCGCCCATCCACGTGCCAAACAGCTGTAGTCCCACCCACTAAACATGTCAATCATCATTGGCCCCACCCACTAAGCCTGTCAATCACCCTTAGCCCCTCCCTTGTGTCCCCAGATGCCCCCCTGGGCTGTTCAGGTGGCACGTGTTGGACCCAAACTGGTCCGTACTGGTTTATACTGGTCCTTGCTAATCCATGTTGGTTCATACTGATTTGTATTGACCTATATTGGTTCATACTGGTCCATACTGGTCCAAACTGGTCTCTTTCCCCCCCAGATGCCCCCCAGGACGTGGAGGTGGAGGTGACCCCCACGCCCCCCCTGCGGGAGGGGCAGGAGGTGACCCTGCGGTGCCGGGCCCGGGCCAACCCCCCCCCCCCCTACACCTGGAGCAGGGCGGGGCAGGGCGTGTCCCAGGGCTCCGCCCACCTGTCTCTGTGGCCAATCAGAGCCGACGACGCTGGTGCCTACCGCTGCCGAGCAGCCAATGAGCTCGGGGAGGGCTTGTCTGACCCCGCCCACATCGACGTGCTCTGTGAGTTATGGGGGGGGTCAAGGTGATCACAGAGAGGTCAAGGTGGCCATGGCGAGTCAAGTTCGTCATAGGGGGGTCAAAGTGGCCATGGAGGGGTCAAGGTGATGTTGGGGGTCAAGGTGGTCACAGGGTGATCAAGGTGGTCATGGGGGGTCAAGGTGGCCATAGGAGTTCAAGGTGATGGGGGGGGGGGGTCAAGGTGATGTTGGGGGAGTCAAGGTGGTCATGTGGGGTCAAGGTGTCCATTGGGGGGTCAAGATGGTCATGAGGGGGTCAGGATGGTCATGGGACCATGGGAGGGGGTCAAGGTGATGTTGGGGGGGGGTCCTGCCCACCACGAGCTGGGGGTGTGGCTGTGCCCCTCTCACCGCCCCTCTTTCTCCTACCATTCCCCAGACCCCCCCCGCAGCGCCACCGTGACCCCCCTGAGCCCCCTGCCCGCCCTGGTGGGGGCTCGGGTGACCCTGCGCTGTGACCTGGGGCCCTCGCAGCCCTCCCCAGCCTCCATCCGCTGGTGGTGGGAGGCTGGAGAGGCCTGGGGTGGGCCCAGGGGGGTCAGGACCCCCGAGCAAGCTGTGGGGGACACGCTGAGCTTCCCGGCCACCCCCGGGGCGGGGGGCACCTACGGCTGCGAGGGCAGCAACGCCGCGGGGGCCACGCGGTCCCCCCCCCTCGCCGTGGTCGTCTGGTGTGAGTCTGGGGGTGGTTTAGGGCGGGGTGGGGGTCCCCAGACTCATTTCCACCCGTTTGGAGCTTTCCTTTCACTTCCCCCTTCTTTTCCACACCCCCTGATTTTCAGGCCCCCTCCTCAGCTGACAGCTCTGTCCCTTCCAACACCCTACGATTTTAGCTGCCCCTGCCCAAATTCAGAGCCCCGTCCAAAAGACAGTCACGAGCCTTCCCCCCTTTTTAGCCCCTCCCAATATCGCTTTTGCCCCCCCCCATTTCAAGGCCCAGCCCAACCTCCTTTTTAACCCCCTCATTCCCCCTTTTTGACTCCTCCCCAATATCGGTTCCCGCACCCCCAGATCCCCCAATTTTGTGTTCCCTCCCTAATTTCGCTCTTTCTCCCTCCCTCCCCCTCCAGACTCCCCCAGTCCGTGCAGGTCGTGCAGACCCCCGGGGGGGGCCCCGTGCTGGCCGGGGGGGGCCCGGTGAGGCTGCAGTGCCGGGTGGGGGTCGCGCAGCCCCCGTGTGACGATCACGTGGTTCAAGGACGGGGGCCCTCCCGACCCCTCCCCGAGCTGGTCCTGCCCGGCCCCTCCCCACCGACGCCGCCCGTTACGCGTGCGAGGCCTGGAACGAGGGGGTCGCGCAGCCCCCTCGACCTCGACGTCCACTGTGAGTGTCCCCAAATGTCCCCCGTCCCCCAAAAACACCCCCTTGGCGGCTGGGACCCTCCAAAAAATGGGACCCCCCTAAAAATGGGAACCCCAAAAATGAAACCCCCCCCCAAAAAAAAGTGGGGCCCCAAAAAAGTAGGACACCCAAAAATGGGCACCCCCCCAAAAAAAAAGGGATCCTTGAAGTCCCCAGATCTCCCCATAATCAGGACTTGAGACCCCCAAAACAGGTCACAGGGACCCCCCAAGTGCCCTAGCCCAGATATATGGGACCCCCAAATACAGGACCCCGGGAGTCCCCAAATGTCCCCATAATCAAGACCTGGGGCACCTGGGAGCCCCCCAAAACTGGGTCCTAGGTGCCTGAACCCCTCCCCAAACTGAACCCCCTCCCTTCCCCCCAGTCCCCCCTCAGGGGGTGTCCCTGGAGGTGTCCCCGGCGTGGGGGGTGACGGAGGGCACGGAGGTGACGCTGCGGTGCCGGGTGGTCTCCTCCAGACCCCCCCCCCACATCTTCGAGTGGCTGCGGGACGGGCAGAGCCTGGGCGGGACCCCCGAGGGGCTGTGGGTGCTGCGGGGGGTCGGGACCCCCGAGGGGGGCCAGTACCGCTGCAGAGCCACCAACGCCCTGGGCAGCGCCGAGTCCGACGAGGTCGCCGTCACCGTGCACCGTGAGAGGGGCCCTGCAACACCCGTCCCACCCCGGGGTGCCCCGTAGAGCCCTGGGGTGCCCCACAGACCCCCCCCCATAGATACTCTCATGGGTGCCCCATAGATCCCCCTGGTGACACATGGGACCCCCCTGGTACCCCATAGATCCCCTTCTTGGGTGCCCCGTAGATCCTCCCACAGATCCCCCCCCTTGGGTGTCCCATAGATCCCCCCCTGGTACCCCATAGATCCCCTCTTGGGTGCCCCGTAGATCCTCCCACAGATCCCCCTGGGTGTCCTATAGATCCCCTGGGTGTCCCATAGATCCTCTTGGGTGCCCCGTAGATCCTCCCACAGATCCCCCCCTGGGTGTCCCATAGATCCCCTCTTGGGTGCCCCAGAGATCACCCCACAGATCCCCCCTTGGGTGTCCCATAGACCCCCCCCGGGTGTCCCATAGATCCCCTCTTGGGCACCCCGTAGATCCCCCCACAGATCCCCCCTTGGGTGCCCCATAGATCCCCTCTTGGGTGCCCCACAGATCCCCCCCTGAGTGTCCCATAGATCCCCTCTTGGGTGCCCCATAGATCCCTTCATAGATCCCCCCACAGACCCCCCTTGGGAGCCCCACACACCCCCCTTGACCCCACTCTGGGTGCTCCACCCCCGCATTGACCCCCCTTGGGTGCTCCCCTACCCCACTGACCCCCCTTGCGTATCCTGCCCACCCCACTGACCCCCTCGGGTGCCCCCCAGCCTCTCCCTCCACCATCGCTCGAAGGACCCTCCTGGGCCTCTCGCTGAGCCTGGGCCTGATCCTGGCCCTGGGGGCCCTGGGGCATCACCTGCGGCGCAGGTGAGACGGGGACCACCCCCGGGACCCCCTTTGTGTCCCCCCTACCCCCCCTTGTGTCTCAGATGTGTCTGAGAGGTCTCAGGTGCATCTGGGTGGTCCCAGCTGTATCTGGGGGGTCCCAGGTGTGTCTGGGGGTGTCCCAGGTGTCCCCGTTGTCCCCTCAGGCGGCAGCGGGCGGTGGCGGCCGACGAGGAGCCGGTGGTGGCCCCTTCCAGAACCTTCTTCCTCCGCAACAAGAAGGTCCCGCCTCCCCACGTCCCCGCCCCTTTCTCCCCATCCCCCCAGAGAGACCCTCCCGGTGCTATTTTGGGGAGGGGGTGTCCCCCCCTCGTTGTGTCCCCACAGCCCCCCGAGCTCACGGTGACACTGGTGACGTCCTCGGGGATACCCGGCAGGTGTCAACCAGGTAACCCCTCCCCACCCCTGCTCCCTGACCCCTCCTTTGTCACCCCGGGGGGGGTCCCCGACCCCTCCCGTTGTCACCATGTGTGTCGTCCCCCCCCTCAGGCTGGGAGGGGACACGGTGGTCTACACGGTCCTCAGGAGGAGCGACGGCACCGCCCAGGTAACCCCCCCCCAGGTGTCCCCAAGGGTGTCCCCAGGGGCGTCACCGCATCCTCTCAACCTCCTTGTGTCCCCAAAGTCTCCACTGGTCCTCCCAATGTCCCCCTTGATGTCCCCCCACTGTCCACAAAGTCCCCCCAATGTCCCCCCATTGCCCCCAATGTTCCCAGTGTCTCCCAACGTCCCCCCAGTGTCCCCCCGTATCCCCAGAGCCCCCACTGGTGTCCTCTCAATGTCCCCAAAGTCCTCATAGACACCCCCTGTGTCCCCCTTGACCCCCCTCCCCCAATGTCCCCACAGGCCCCCGAGGGTCCCGACTATGAGAACGTCCCCCCAGGCCCCTCCAGGGACAGGGACGGGGAAGGGACACTGGAGGCGACACTGGAGGGGACACTGGAGGGGACACTGGAGGGGACACTGGTCTATGCTGCCCTGGCCCTGCCCTGCCCGGGGCCACCACGCGGGGACCCCCCTGGGGACATCGGGGACACCGTGGAGTACGTGGCCCTGAGGCGCTGAGGGGGACATGGGGACACCATGGGGACATGGGGACACCACTGGGACAGGGGGACACCATGGGGACACCATGGGGACACTGGGGACATTGGGGACACCATGGGGACATTGGGGACACCATGGGGACATGGGGACACCATGGGGACACCATGGGGACACCACTGGGACAGGGGGACACCATGGGGACACCACTGGGACACCACGGGGACACCCTGGGACAGGGGGACACTGTGGGGACACCATGGGGACATCAGGGACACCATGGAGTACGTGGCCCTGAGGCGCTGAGGGGGACATGGGGACACCATGGGGACACCACCGGGGCATGGGGACACCACCGGGGCATGGGGACAGCACTGGGACAGGGGGACACCATGGGAACACCACGGAGAGTCCGTGGGACACCACAAGGACATGGGGGGGGACGCAGAGACACCAGAGGGACACCATGGGGACACCACGGGGACATCACGGGGTTCACAGGCAGACCATGACACTGAGGACACGGTGGTGGCCACCTCAGGGACGAGGCCATGGCCACCCCCTTGGGGACATTGTGGTCATGGGGACACGTCACCAACCTTGGGGGATGTGCCACCACCTTGGTAGATGTGCCACTGCCATGGCCACCACCCCCTTGGGGACAGCAGCACCACCCCATCCCAATAAAACCGCTGTTTGGGTCAACCAAGAGTTGGGTGTATGAAGAGTTGGGGTCAGCCATGACCTTGGGGTCAGCCAAGCGTTGGGTCAAACACGGCAGTGGTGTCGGGGGGGGCAACGGGGGGAGGAGGAGGAGGAGGAGGAGGGATGGGGATGGAGAAGGGGTCAGCTGCGTCAGGGGGGGCAGTGGGTGGACGCAGCACGGGGGGAGCAGGAGGAGGACACGGGAGGGGGATGCAGAGGGGGATGAGGAGAGGGACACTGGGATGGGGATGCAGGAGAGGAGGAGGAGACATGGGGATGGGGATGCAGAGGGGGATGAGGAGGAGGACACGGGGATGGGGATGCAGAGGAGGAGGAGGAGGAGGAGGACACGGGGATGGGGATGCAGAGGGGGACAAGGAGGAGGAGGACACAGGGACGGGGATGCAGAAGGGGACGAGGAGGAAGAGGAAGAGGAGGAGGACACGGGGATGGGGATGCAGAGGGGGATGAGGAGGAGGACACGGGGATGGGGATGCAGAGGGGGACGAGGAGGAGGAGGACACAGGTGATGAGGATGCAGAGGGGGACGAGGAGGAGGCGCTGCCGCCGGCGGAGGCTGAACTTCCTGGGTCAGCGGCGGCGGCTCCATCCGGCGCCCGGGCGGAGCTTCCCCGAGCGGCCGGGGGGGAGCCCCGGGCCCCCCGAGCACCGCCGGTACCGGGGGGGTCCTCGGAAGGGCCGCGGGGGGATCCCCCCAGGGAGTGGGGGTGGTCGCGACTCTCCTTTCCCGTCTCCTGGAGGAGCCGCCGGGCTCGGGAGCGGCGGAGCCGGCATCATGCAGGAGAACTACGAGTCCCTGATCCTGCTGGGTAAGGCCACGATTTTCTGCCCCCCTCCGAGGTTATTCTGCCTCCAAAATAACCCCCGCCCCCTGGAAATAAGAGGGGTGAAGTCTGACACCGCCGGGCGCCAGGGTGTTAAAATCTTAATTGATCCCCGATGGAACAGCGGGAGAACCTGATTTCCGCCTTTTTGTTATTATTAGTATTATTATTATTATTTCTTCTTGTTCCTTTGGCGCAGATTTCCCCATCCCCAAACCCAACGTGGTGTCCCGGCTGGAGCTGGAGGAGGAGCTCGGCGTGCCGGACCCCAACGACTCCAAGGAGTGGGAGATCCTCAGGGTGGCCCCCGCAGGTGAGCTGGGACCCCCCCGCCCACCCCCCCTTATCCCTGGATCCCCCTTTCCCACCATTCCCCGTTACCCCTTCCACGGGCAGATGACGGGACAGGGAGCGAGGAGGAGGCAGAGTCGGAGGAGTCCCCAGAACCGCCCGAGCTGGACGCTCGGATCCTGTCCCGAGGAGGCGGCACCGGCATCACCACCGAGGAGCTCGTCCCGCAGCCCCCTCCCCTCTCGCTGGGGGAATGCTGCCAGCCCCCCCCCTGGCACCCCTGGGACCCCCCGGAGCAGCCTGCTCACGCCCGCTGGGCGGGGGCGTGGGCGCCGCGGGCGCGGCGGGGGCGGCCCGAGGAGCTGCGGGCGGTGCGAGCGGAGCCTCCCGGAGCTGCCGGGGCAGCGGCGCGGCCGCGGCCACGGCGCGGAGAAGCCCTACAAGTGCCTGGACTGCGGGAAGAGCTTCACCCGCAGCTCCAACCGCAACGCCCACCAGCGCCTGCACTCCGGGGAGCGGCCGCACCGCTGCGGGCAGTGCGGGAGGGGCTTCGGGCACGGCGCGGAGCTGGCCAAGCACCAGCGGCTGCACGGCGGCCAGCGGCCCTTCGCCTGCGGCAAGTGCGGCAAGAGCTTCGGCTGGAGCTCGGAGCTGGCGGTCCACCAGCGCGTCCACGGCGGCGAGAGGCCCTTCAGCTGCGGGGAGTGCGGCAGGAGCTTCGGCCGCAGCTCCAACCTCAGCGCCCACCTGAGGACGCACCGGGGCGAGCGGCCCTTCGCCTGCCCCGACTGCGGGAGGAGCTTCAGCTACAGCTCGGCCTTCCTGAAGCACCGCCGGGGGCACGGTGGCGGTGGCGGTGGTGGCGGGGAGAAGCCCCCCTTCCCCTGCCCCAGCTGCGGGAAGAGCTTCGCGGAGAGCTCGGCGCTGCTGCGGCACCAGCGGAGCCACTCGGGCGAGCCCCGGCCCCGCTGCGGGAGGGGGGTCTGCCCCGAGGGCTCGTCCCTCCCGTCCCTCCCGCCCCACCGGCGCGGCCGCCCCGCCGCTGCCCGCGGGGGGAAGCCCTACACGTGCGGCGACTGCGGGAAGGGATTCGGAGGCAGCTCCGCACTCGTCCGGCACCAACGGCTCCACCTGGGGTAGAGCCAAAAGAGGGGGGCGGCAGAGCCTGGGTGTGCCGGGACCCTCCGGCCGGGACCTCCAGAGCCGGTGGGACCCTCCAGCCGGACCTCCAGAGCCGAAGCTGGGAACCCTCGAGAACTGGGACCCCTCCAGAGCTGTGACCCCTCCGGAGCTGAAACCAGGGCCCTTCCAGAGCCAGAACTGGGACCCCTCCAGAGCCAGAACCAGGACCCCTCTGGAGCTGGGACCCTCTCAGAGCCAGAGCCGGGACCCTTCCGGAGCTGGTGGGAGAGGAGCCATGGGGGGGATTGGACTTGAGGGGACATTTCAGTGCCCACGGGGGGGTTGTTGGGGGGGGGGGATTCCTCAGCCCCAAAGCAGTGGGAAGCCCTTTGTCGCAAAAGCGGGAAAGGGACTCCACGAGCCTGGAATTCCTGATGGGAATTCCCGATTCCGGAGCCCGGGGAGCCGCTCTTGCCACGTCGGTGGGGCTGTGGGGTAGGGTGGGGTGGGGAGGAAGAGAAGGAAAGTGGAGGGGGGAGGGGGGCGGGTTATCCCAAAGCATCCGTCGGGCTGATCCTGGTGCTCGGCGAGCCCGGAGCGAGCCCATCCCTCCCTTCCCCTGCGGAGTAAAAGAGTTGTTGGTGTTCACCGGCCGTGGGGTCTTGCACCCCCGCTCTCCTGCTCTCCCACCCCGCCAAAAGCCGGGCTGGGGTGGGGGGGGACGGATCTGCGACTCAGAGTGGGGGTCCCCTCGCCCACACCTATTCCCCAAAAAACTTAAATCTTCTGGAGGTGAAACACCAGCACATGGAGGGGGAGTGGACTGAGGGGGGGAAGAGGGGGATGGCCATGCAGGATCCGCCCCCCGCACAGTGTTGAGGTCTGGGGGAATAGGGGTTGAGGGGGGAGTCACAGCGCTGATGAGGACAGGAATAGGGACCTCCCAAAAAGGGGGTCTGGAGTGGGTTGAGTGAGACACGGCACGGGGAGATGCCATGGGGAGCGGCGTTGCCGGGAGCAACGGGAATGGGGGGGCCGGGGTCCGAGGCGGGGCCGGGGTCTCCCTCTCTGCCGCCTTCGCCTTCCTCCGAGCAGACCCCCGGGGTTGAACTTCCTGGGTCAGCGCCGCTGCCGCCGCCGCCGCCTCCTCCATTGTCCGTCCGGCCGCGGCTCCGAGAGCCTCCGGTGGGAGCGGGGACCCGGGTGGGCGGGCTGGGTGGGGCGCAGCCCCCGAGCTCGGCGTGCCGGGGAGGGAGGAGGAGGAGAAGCGGCTTTCGCATCGCTCGCCCGCGGGACGGGGAGGGCGGCGGAGGAGGGCCGAGCCTCGCCATGTCTCCCCAAGCGCTGCCGGGGTCGTCGGCGACTCCCGCCCAGGCCGAGGCGGGGCGGGCGGAGGGACCCCGCAGTCGGTGGCGGGAGGGGGCTGGGGGTCCGCGGGCGGGGGTCCGCAAGCGCAAGGAGACGGTGGTCCGGCAGCGGGGCCCGTCGGGGGAGGGGGAGCAGCACCCCAACATCTGCGTGGAGTGCGGGAAGAGCTTCGCGCGGAGCGCGGCGCTCACCGAGCACCGGCGCAGCCACGGCGGCGACCCCCGCGTCACCCCCCCGTCCCCTCCCGCCGGCGGCGGCGGCGGCGGCGACCACCGCCCCTTCTCCTGCCTCGACTGCGGGAAGAGCTTCGGCCTCAGCGCCCACCTCGTGCGGCACCGCCGCGCCCACGCCGGGACCCCCGCGCGGAGCTGCCGGGACTGCGGGAAGGAGGTGGGACCCCCGCCCGCCGCCGCCCCCCGGCGGGACCCCCGGCCAGCGGCCCTACAAGTGCGTGGACTGCGGGAAGAGCTTCAGCCGGGGGGCCAAGGAAGCCCCCGGCCCCCCCCGCCCGCCGGCCAAGCGGCGGCGGCGGCCGCGGGGCGGGGGGAGCCCCGGCGGGGCCAAGCCCCCCTCGCTGGGCATCCCCAACACGTGCGGGGAGTGCTGGCAGAGCTTCAGCCAGAGCTCGGACCTGGTGAAGCACCTGCGGATCCACACGGGCGAGAAGCCCTACGCCTGCGCCCACTGCGGGAAGCGCTTCAACGTCTCCTCCAACCTCATCCGCCACCAGCGCATCCACACGGGCGAGAAGCCCTACGGCTGCCCCGACTGCGGCAAGAGCTTCACCGACAAGTCCACGCTGACCCAGCACCGGCGCATCCACACCGGGGAGAAGCCCTACGCGTGCGGCGTGTGCGGCAAGAGCTTCAGCCGCAGCTCCCACCACAAGCGGCACCAGCGCACCCACGCCGGGGGGGCCCCCGGAGCCCTCCTGCCCCTCTGGCCCTACCCCAGCCAGCCCTGCTGAGGAAGGGGCAAATCCTGGGGAGGGGCGTGGGGGATGGGGGCTGGTGTGGGGAGGTGTGGGAAGGGTCGCGGCTGTAGCGGTGGGGTAGGTGGGGCAGGGTGGGGAGGGGGCTGAGGGGGCTCCGAGCACCCTGAGGTGGGGGAGGAGTTGGGGGGGCTCTGCTGGGCTGCTTTCCCTCTCTCCCTTCCCTGCCCCCCGTGCCCTGGGCTGTGGGGTGGCACTGGGGCTTTGCTGTAGAAGAGAGGAACGATGACAAAAACAAAAAAATTGGAATAATAATGATAATAATAGTAATAATTCTGCTTGGTTCTTTTGTTATTCTTCCTCTCCCTCATCCCTGAGCCTCAATGGGGCTCAGCTTCTCCTCCCATCCATCTTTGTATCCCCCACACAACAGGGGCTTTCAACTTCGGGATGTTTTGTTCGTGGCCTAAAACACGAATTCCAGGGGGAGAAAAGCCTCTGGTCCCTGGTTATCCCTCGACACCTCCCCATCATCCATCCTGGGACACCTTCCCTCCATCCCCACAGCTCCAGCTGTGCCAGAAAAGCCCCAGAATCCCTGGGATGGGGCTGAAATGAAGCCTGGGGGTGGGGGGGATCCAAGGGTTGCCACCCCCCCACACACCTTTAGTGCCTTGACCCCCCCAACATCCCAAACTGGGCCCCTGAGTCCACAAGGAGAAGAAACATCCCCAGGATCGGAGTGTTTGGGGAAGAAATACCCCCCAAAATATCCAAATTCGGACATCTGAGTCCAAAAAGTTGGTTATTTTTGTTAAATTTGCCGTGACGTCGCGATGAGCCACGAGCCGAAGAGGGATTTGGGGGGAAGGGGGTTTATTAAAAGCTGGGGGAAGGGGGAGCCCCGAGTGGGGGCAGCAGGGAAATTTGGCAAAATCCACCCCCCCTCAATAAATACATGGCCCCGCCTCTCGGAAAAGGGGCGGGGTTTGCTGTGGCAGCCAATGAACACCCGCCCTGCCCCCCCCAAAATCGTGGGTCAGGCCTTGGGACCCTCCCCACACCTCGGGGTGGGGGTCTCGCCGTGGGTCACACCCTGGTCCCGCTGTGGGTCCCTCGTGCCCCACTCGGGGGTCTCTCCGTGTCCTACTTGGGGGTCAATCCACGCCCCACTCGGGGGTCCCGCCGTGGGTGGCTCCGTGCCCCACCTGTAGGTCCCAACACGTCAGACTTGGGGGTCTCTCCGTGCCCCACTTGTGGGTCTGTGCCCCACTCAGGGGCCAGTCCATGCCCCACTTGTGGGTCTGTGCCCCACTCAGGGGCCAGTCCATGCCCCACTTGTGGGTCTGTGCCCCACTCAGGGGTCTGTGCCCCACTCAGGGGCCAGTCCATGCCCCACTTGTGGGTCTGTGCCCCACTCAGGGGCCAGTCCATGCCCCACTTGTGGGTCTGTGCCCCACTCAGGGGCCAGTCCGTGCCCGACTCAGGGGTCTGTGCCCCACTCAGGGGCCAGTCCGTGCCCCTCTCAGGGGTCTGTGCCCCATTTAGGGGTCAGTCCGTGCCCCACTGGTGGGTCAGCCCCACCGTGGGTCAGTCCATGCCACGCATACAGTTCTGTGCCCCACTCGGGGGTCAGTCTGTGCCCCACTGGTGGGTCTGTGCCCCCCTTAGGGGTCTGTGCCCCACTTAGGGCTGAGTCTGTGCCCCACTTAGGGCTCAGCTCCCCACTCAGGGGTCAGTCCGTGCCCCACTGGTGGGTCTGTGCCCCACTCAGGGGCCAGTCCATGCCCCATTTGTGGGTCTGTGCCCCACTCAGGGCTCAGCTCCCCACTCAGGGGTCAGTCCGTGCCCCCCCTCGGGGTCACCCCACGCCCCTCATGCCACGATGGGGGCGGTCCCTGTGGGGCCACAAGGCCGTGGGGGGTCACTGTGGGGCTCTGTGGGGCTCCGAGGGTCCCTGGGGATCCCCGTGGGGGTCTGAAGGTCCCTGGGGGTCTCCGTGGGGGTCTGTAGGTCCCCGTGGGTCACCCTGGGGGTCCGTGGAGCACCGTGGCTTGCTGGGGGTCTCCGAGGGTCCCCGCGGGTCGCCCTGGGGGTCCGTGGGGCTCCGTGGGTCACCCTGGGGGTCCATGGGGTGCCGTGGGTCGCCCTGGGGGTCCGTGGGGTGCCGTGGGTCGCTCTGGGGGTCCATGGGGTTCTGTGGGTCGCTCTGGGGGTCCGTGGGGCTCCGTGGGTCACCCTGGGGGTCCGTGGGGTGCCGTGGGTCACCCTGGGGGTCCGTGGGCCCCCGTGGCCGCGGGGGTCCGGGGGCGCAGCTCGGCCGACAGGGCGTCGAAGGCGCGGAGCATGGCGGCGCGGACGCGCTCGGTCAGCGCGGGCACGTCGGCCGCCCCCAGGCCCTGCGTGGGCAGGGGGGGCAGCACCTCGATCACACACCGGCCTGGGGGGGACACGGCGGTCAGGGGGGGACCCACAGCCCACCCAGGACCCCCCCTGTCACAGACAGACCCCCCAAAGTGACCCCAGAGCATCACTTGTGCCCCCCACCCCTGGCCCCAGGTGGGCAGCACCTCGATCACACACCAGCCTGGGGGGGACACGGGGGTCAGGGGGGGACCCACAGCCCACCCAGGACCCCCAGAGTGACCCCAAAGCACCACTTGTGCCCCCCACCCCAGGCCCTGCGTGGGCAGGGGGGGCAGCACCTCGATCACACACCGGCCTGGGGGGGTGAAGGGAAGGGGGGCGAGGGTCAGGCCCATGGGGTGACCTGCAACCCACCTGGGACCCCTCCGCCATGGCCAAAGAGACCCATGGACACCACTTGTGCCCCCCACCCTTGGCCACGCAGGACCACCCCCAAGGTGACCCTCAGACACACCTTTAGCCCCACATGATGCCCCCAGCCCCCTGGGACCCCCAGCCCCCTCACCGGCCGTGAACCTGCGCTCCCGTTTGCTGTAGAAGTGCTGGTAGGACGAGATCACGATGGGCACCACGGGCACCTGGGGGACACGGGGGCGTGGGGAGGTCAGGGCGTGGAGGGGCGTGTCCCAGGGCCCCCGGCCCCCAAACCCCACCCACCCCATACCTGGGCCTGCACGGCGAGGTGGAAGGCGCCGCGCTTGAAGGGCAGCATCGACCCGCTGTGGTTGCGTGTGCCCTCGGGGAACACCCACACCCGCACCTGGGGGGGTGTACAGGTGTGGGGCTGCCCCACAGACACCCCACAGACACCCCACAGACACCCCACAGCCCCACAGATACCCCACAGACACCCCAGAACTACACAGATACCCCACAGCCCCATAGATACCCCACAGACACCCCCCAGCATCGACCCGCTGTGGTTGCGTGTGCCCTCAGGGAACACCCACACCCACACCTGGGGGGCACAGAGCTGTGGGGCTGCCCCATGGATACCCCCGAGACACTCCACAGCCCCAGGGATACCCCACAGATACCCCACAGCCCCACACAGGGCCCCCCCCAGCTGCCCCTCAGGCCCCACACAGGATCCCTGTGTTGCCCCACGGCTGCCCCACATGGGACCCCCACAGCAGCCCCACAGTCACCCCAGGGCTGCCCCCCCAGCCCCCCAGGCTGGCCCCACTCACGTCCTGGCTGAGCATGGTGTGTGCGGCCTCGGCCATGACGCTGATGGCGTCGTGGGTGCGCTTGCGGTCGATGAAGATGATGCCCCCCAGCCAGCAGGCCACCCCCACCGCCCCCATGTACAGCAGCTCCCGCTTGGCGATGGGCACGCAGCGGTCCGGCAGCACCTCCATCATCCCTGGGGGCAAAGACAGGGGTTATGGGGCTGGCTGTGGGGCTAGGGGGTGGTTATGGGGCTGGGGAAGGGTTATGGGGCAGTTATGGGGCTATGGGGTGGTTATGGGCACGCAGCGGTCCGGCAGCACCTCCATCATCCCTGGGGGGGAAAAGGGGTTATGGGGCTGGCTGTGGGGTTATGGGGCAGTTTTGGGGCAGTTAAGGGGCTGGGTGTGGGGCTGGGAGGGTTATGGGGCTGGGGAGGGGTTATGGGGCTGGGTGTGGGGCTGGGAGAGGGTTATAGGAAGGTTGTGGTGCTGGGAGGGGGTTATGGGGCTGGGGGGTGCTTATGGGGCAGGGGCCTGTGGGGGCTGGTGTGGGCTTGGGGCAGCTGTGTGGGTCAGTGTGTGGGGTCAGGCTGTGGGGTTAGGGTGTGGGGTCAGCCTATAGGGTTAATCTATGGGGGCAGTGTGTAAGATCAGTCTATGGGGTCAGGTTGTAGGGTCAGGCTGTAGGGCCATACCCAGCAGGTCCAGGGAGCTCTGGTGGTTGCTGACCCCCACGTAGGGCTGTGTAGGGTCAGTGTGTGGGTCAGTCTATAGGGTTAATCTATGGGGTCAGTGTATAGGGTCAGTCTGTGGGGTCAGGCTGTGGGGTCACGGTGTGGGGTCAGGCTGTAGGGCCATACCCAGCAGGTCCAGGGAGCTCTGGTGGTTGCTGACCACCACGTAGGGCTGCCGGGGGGGGAAGTGCTGCGCCCCCCTCACCACCATGCGGATCCCATAGAGGTGCTTCACGTGCTGCATCAGCCCCCGGATGATCCTGCGGGACAACGGGGGAAGCTCTGACCCAGGGGGACCCACAGGGACCCACAGGGACCCACCGGGACCCACAGGGACCCACAGAGACCTATAGGGACCTGTAGAGATCTAAAGGAACCTATAGAAACCCACAGGGATATACAAGGACCTATAGAGACCTAGAGGAACCATCCTCGACCCTACAACCACTCCCTCCCCACAGCGCACACAGGGGTGGCTGTGCCCCCTCCCCAGCCCTAGAACTGCTCCCAGACCCCACAACCAGCCCCCAAACCCCACAACCACCCCTCCCCATCCCCTCAGGGCGCACAGGGGGGTGGCTGTGCCCCCTCCCCAGCCCCACAGCCCCCCTGGCAAACCCCCGAATTACTTCATGTTCTCGACGTCCCTGCCCCGGAGGGCGCACAGGGGGATGGCTGTGCCCCCTCCCAAAACCCACAACCACCCCCAAACCCCACAACCACCCCCCAAAACCCCAGAGTAACCCCCAAAACCCCACAACCACCCCCAAAACCCCACAACCACCCCCCAAAACCCCACAACCACACCCTAAAACCCCAGAGTAACCCCCAAAATCCCAGAACTCCCCGAATTACTTCATGTTCTCGACGTCCCTGCCCCGGAGGGCGCACAGGGGGATGGCCACAAGGGCCAGCAGGAGGATCCAGCCGTTGTAGAAGCCCATCTTGCAGAAGAAGCGGAAGGAGCCGCAGCGCTCGTAGAGCAGCGGCAGCAGCAGCAGCGCCAGCGCCAGCGCTGCCGTGCCCAGGGACAGCTCCATGGCCTGGGGGGGTTAAAATATCCCAAAATCATCCCAAATAACCCAAAAATAACAAAAAATCACCCCAAATAACCCAGCGCCAGCCGCCAGCCAGACAGCTCAGGCCTGGGGAGAACAACCCCAAGATAACCCAAAATCACCCCAATAATCAGTAACCCCAGTGCCAGCGCCGCGTGCCCAGGACAGCTCCATGGCCTGGGGAGGAAACAACCCAAAATAACCCAAAATCACCCAAATATCAAATAACCCCAGCCAGCACCGCGTGCCAGGACAGCTCCATGGCCGGGGCAAACACTAATCACCCAAATACCCAAATCAATCAAATAACCCCCAGCGCCAGCACCGCCGTGCCCAGGGACAGCTCCATGGCCTGGGGGGAGGAAACAACCCAAAATAACCCCAAAATCACCCCAAATAATCCAAAATAACCCCCAGTGCCAGCGCCGCCGTGCCCAGGGACAGGCTCCATGGCCTGGGGGGAACACCCCAATAACCCCCAAAACAATCCCCCAAACATCAAATAACCCAAAATAACCCAAAATCACCCAAAATAACCCCCAGTGCCAGCTCCGTGGCCTGGGGGGCAAAACGGGGGTCAGGGGATCAGGGAACCCCCAAATAAGCCAAAATAACCCCTGGGAACCCCCAGAGTCACTTCCGTGACCTGGGAGCAAAGGGGGGTGGGGGCTCAGGGATCCCCCCAAAGGCCCCATGGGAGCCCCCAAATCCCCTCTGGGACCCCCCAAACCCCTTCATGACCCCCCCAGAATCCCCGTGTTTCCCTCCCTCCCTCAGGGCCCCAAATCCCCATTTTCAATCCCCAAATCCCCGCCTCCGGGCACCTCCAGCCCCACCTGGGCCCCACCCGGGCCCCACCCGTGCCCCTCCCTCCCCTCGGGCCCTCCCGGGCGGGGCCGTGGGCGGCGGCGCCGCCGCATCCTCGCCCGGGGTGGGGCCGCGCATCCCTCGGGACCCCTCCGGCACTACCGGGGCTGCCCAGAGACCCCAAAGCCCCCTCGGACCCCCAAAGCCCTCTAAAGCCCCCCGGGCCCCCAAACCCCCCGGTACCGGGAGCGTCGCGGGCCCTTCCCGGCGGCGGCGGCGCCGGAAGCGACGTCACTGACGGGCGGCCCGAGCGGCCAATCAGAGGCCTCGGCACCTCCAAGGCGGCCCCGCCCCCCTGTCCCGAGTGGTTGCCGTGGCAACGCCGCCACCGGGGGGAATTGCCGCGCACTGATTGGGCAGAGCGGCTGCCCGTCCAAAAGGTGCGGCCAATCAGCGGCAGGAGTCGCGTCCTCCTAGAGGTCCCGCTCGGTAAGGCGGGACTTGGCAAGACGTCGCCAATAGGAGCGGCGAGAGGCCGGCGGGAGGATGACTGGCGGGCGTCGCCACCAATAGAGGGGCAGGAGAGGCGGTGCTGGGGGCAAGGCGAAATATGGCGGCGGAGAGGGACGGAGGCCCTGAGGGGACAAAGCCCGGGGCGGCGGCGCCTTCGCGTGTCAGCTGTGCCGGGTGCACCTGGGGACACCTGGGACCTCCTGGCACCCCTCCCATCCCACCTTGGGACCGCCAACCTCCTGGGACCCCCCACAGTAAGGTTAAAGCTCCTTCTCCTCCTCCATGCCCGTTTCGGGGCATTCAGGGCGTTTCTCGAAGCGCAAACGAGCGGAGCGGGATGTGGGCTCTGGCTCCCCACCCCTTCCCCCCACAAGGCTATAAAGCTTTCCTTCCCTTTTTCCCGTTTTTTATTAATTTGGGTTTAAAAAAAAAAAAAAAAAAAAGACCCCGCTCCGAGCTGGGGGGAACCGACCCCAAATGCGGGAGAGGGGGCGTGGCTTCCGGGGAGGGGGCGTGATAAGTGCTTACAAGGGGGCGTGGTCTCAAACGGAGGCGGGCTTATGCAAGCTCCGCCCTCCGAAAGGGGCGTGGCTTGAACCGAGGGGCAGCCGAGGGGGCGTGGCTTCTTCCAGCGCGGGGGCGGTTCCTTGTCCATGGGGGGCGTGGCTACGTCCCCCCCCCGAAATGGGGGTCTCGGGGGGCGCTGCGGTTGCCCGGGGGGGTCCGGCCCAAAGGGGGGGTCCGGTTTAGGGGGGGGGTCCGTCCCGAGGGGCTCCGGCGGCGCCGCACGTGGATGACCCGCGTGTCCATCACCTCGCAGTCCACCTGCATCATGGCCTCCAGGCCGCCCCCCCGCCCCGACAGGCTCTCTGGGGGGGCACAGGGGGGGTCAGGGGGGGCCCAGCCCCTCTACCCCAGGCACCAAGACCACCCCCTGCAAGGATAAGGGGGAAACCCAGCCCCCCTCTCTGCGGGACAGGGGATGCCTCAAATGCCCCCCAGCACAACCAACCACCGGAATCCACCCCCCACCCAACCCAAAAAAAATCGGGGTGGATTCGGGGTGATAAACTGCCCCCCACTCCAACCTCAAACCCCCCCTTTAGCCGTGGGATCCCCTGGGGAAAGACACACCTCAGGTTATGATCCCCCCAGCCCTCACCTGGGGATTTTAGGAAGTGGGGAGGGTCAGGGAATTTTTGGGGTTCTCCCCCCCCCTCACCGTTGAGAGCGGCCGCCGGCATCACCAGCGACATTTTGGGGCGCGACGTCTTGTTGTGGCTGATGGCCGGCAGCAGCAGGTGGTCCTGGGGAGGGGGGGCAGAGGGTTGGGGACCCCTTTGAGCCCCCAAAACTACCCCCAAGTCCCCCCCAAAATCCCCCCGTACCCGCCGGAAGGACACCACGTAGAACGTGTCGTCTCGCCGGTCGATGGCAGCGAGAATTCGGGGCTCGGGGGGCTGGAAAAGCTGGAGCTGCCCTGGGGGGGTCCTGGGGGGAAGTGGGAGACAAAGGGGGAGGGTCAGTGGATTCGGGGAGGGGGAGTGGGAGTTGGGGTTGAAATGGGGCATTTTTGGGGTCTAATGAAGGTGGGGAGGGAGAAAGGAACGAATGTGAGGAGTTGGAGTAGGTGGAGAAAAGTTTGGGGGTTCAGGGGAGTTTGGGGTTGCAGGGGGATTTGGAGGGGATGGAAGGGGGTTTGGGGGTTCAGGGAGCTTTGGGGGTTCAGGGATGTTTTGGGGGTACAGACACAGTTTTTGGGGGGAATGCAGAAGGGTTTGGGGGCTCAGGAGGGGGTTTGGGGGTACACAGTTTTGAGGGGAATGCAGAAAGGTTTGGGGGTTCAGGGATGTTTGGGGGTACAGACACAGTTTGGGGAATGCAGAAGGGTTTGGGAGTTCAGGAGGGGAGTTTTGGGGGTACAGACACAGTTTTGGGGGGAATGCAGAAGGGTTTGGGGGTTCAGGAGGGGGGTTTTGGGGGCGCACTCGGGGCCTCCCTCCCTCACCTGTGCGGGTGGGGCGGCATGGCCGGCACGAAGCGCGACGAGCCCGGAGCCTTCCAGGGGGAGGACGGTGAGGCCTGAAACTACCCCAGGACGGGTTCAGAGACCCCCCAAAACACCCCAATCCCCCCCCAAAACCCAAACCCCCTCCCAGCTCACCTGGGGGCCGCCAGGGCACCCCGGGCTTCCCTCGGTCGATCTGGTGCCGCCGCACCCACCCGCTCAGCTCATCCGCCAGCCTGCATTTGGGGGGGTCAGGGGGTCGGGGGTTCAGGGACCCCTCAACCCCCCCATCACCCCACGCACCGCAGGGACTCGGTGCGGCTGAAGCGGCGGCAGTCGGAGGCGCGGGGGCCCCTCCAGCTCCCAGGGGGCAGCGCCAGGGACGCGTTCCTGGGGGTCCAGGGGGTGTCACGGGGGCTGGGGGTTGGAAGAGCCCCCAATGGTTTGGGGAGGTCCAGGAGGGAGTGTGGACGAGCCACAAGTGTATTTTTGGGGGTTTGTACCTGAAGGGGGTCCTGCGGGGGGCTGCGGCTCCGGTGCGGTCCCGGGGGTCCCGCGCTGCGGGGGAGGGTCGGTGGTCCCGGGCGAGGGGAGGTCTCGGTACCGCCCCCACACCTCCATCCGTGACTCCCAGGAGGTGCCGGCGGCCTCGGAGGGCTGGGGGGGCTGGGGGCTCGGCGAGGGGGTGGCTCAGAGAGGCTGTGGGGAGGGAGGTGAGGGGGCCTCCCAAGGCCCTGCAGCCCCCCAACCCCCCAAAAACCCACCTGAGGGGTCCGAGGTGGAAGGCGAGGAGGAGGAGGGCGGCCAGGCAGGCCAGCTTGCGGGGGGAGGGGCTGGGGCGCAGCTCCGAGCTCTGGGGGGGGGTCAGGGGGGGAGGTCAGAGGTTGGTGACCCTCCCTCAACCCCAAAATGATCCGTCCCGTAGCGCTGCCACCCCTTAAACCCACCTCTAATGGAACATCCCAGTGCCTTCTGCCCCCGCCCCTCACAATGGTACATCCTGATCCCCCCCTTTACAAGCCTGGAGTGGTCCAGCCAGTTACCATGGCAACAACCCCCAGGACTGTACTATTGGGGGGGTTCTAGGCTATACCATTGCGGGCTGTGGGGGGGGCACAAACCTCCCCACCAGCGTGAGGGACCCTGACCCAGCACGGGGTGTCCCCCCAGACCCCATCCCTGTGCCAGTAGGACCCCCCAGTGCCCTCCTCTGTCCCAATAATCCCCCTCCCCGTGCCCACCCGTGCCAGGAGGGCGTCGAGGCGGCCGCGCAGGGCGCGGTTCTCGCGCCGCAGCCCCTCGTTGTCGGCCAGGGCCTGGCGCAGGCGCCGCTCCAGCCCCTGCACGTACTCCTTGCGCCGGCGCCGCGACTGGCACGCCGACTCCCGGTTCTTGATCATCCGCTGCTGCCGCCGCAGGGCACGGGCCTGGGGGGGGAATAATGGGGTAAATAATGGGGGAAATAATAGGGTAAATGATGGGGGAAATAATGGGGTAAGTAATGGGGAATGGGGGGCACGCCGACTCCCGGTTCTTGATCATCCGCTGCTGCCGCCGCAGGGCACGGGCCTGGGGGGGAGAAATGGGGTAAAAAATAGGGTAAATAATAGGGTAAATGATGGGGGAAGTAATGGGGAATGAGAATAAATAATGGGGTAAATAATGGAGTAAATAATGGGGAATGGGGGGCACGCCGACTCCCGGTTCTTGATCATCCGCTGCTGCCGCCGCAGGGCACGGGCCTGGGGGGGAGAGAAATGGGGTAAAAAATGGGGGAAATAATGGGGGAAATAATGGGGGAAATAATGGGGGAAGTAATGGGGAATGAGAGTAAATAATGGGGTAAATAGTGGGATAAATAATGGGGAATGGGGGGCACGCCGACTCCCGGTTCTTGATCATCCGCTGCTGCCGCCGCAGGGCACGGGCCTGGGGGGAGAGAAATGGGGTAAAAAATAGGGTAAATAATAGGGTAAATGATGGGGGAAGTAATGGGGAATGAGAATAAATAATGGGGTAAATAATGGAGTAAATAATGGGGAATGGGGGGCACGCCGACTCCCGGTTCTTGATCATCCGCTGCTGCCGCCGCAGGGCACGGGCCTCGGGGAGAGAAATGCGGTAAAAAATGGGGGAAATAATGGGGGAAATAATGGAGTAAATAATGGGGTAAATAATGTGGAATAATGGGGTAAATAATGGGAAATGGGGGGCACGCCGACTCCCGGTTCTTGATCATCCGCTGCTGCCACCGCAGGGCACGGGCCTGGGGGAGAGAAATGGGGTAAAAAATGGGGGAAATAATGGGGTAAAGAATGGAGAATGAAGGGAAATAATGGGGTAAATAATGGGGTAAATAGTGGGGAACAGGGGGCACGCCGACTCCCGGTTCTTGATCATCCGCTGCTGCCGCCGCAGGGCACGGGCCTGGGCGGGAGGGGAATGGGAGGGAAATTGGGGGGGAATGGGGCAAAATGGGGGGTACAAGTGAGAAAAGCGAGAATGAAGACTAAGAGAGTACAGCGGAACCAAATGGAACATAAGGACTATAGGGGAAGACTGGGGGTATAGACACTATAGGGGGGAACAGGGAGCACAGGGAGTTTTGGGGGGGCAAAGGGGAGCATGGGGGGCACAGGGAGGAGAAGAGAGCAATGGAAGGCAGAAGAAGTACAGGGGGTGAAAGGGGTGGGGGCCAGGAGAGCAACCGGGGGCCACCCTGGGGTTTCAGGGGTCACACCAGGAGGGGTCAGGGTTACTCACATCGATCTCCTGGGGTGCCGGGGGCGCTGAGGGCGGGGCCGGCACGATGGTCTTGGCCTCAGGTTTGGGGGTGGGGGCAGGGCAGGAGGGCCCCCGGCCTGGGTTGGGGGAGTCAGGCATCAGGACCCCGGCAGCAGCAGCTCGGCCGGCGACAGCAGCACGGCGGGGGCTGGCACTGGGCAAAGACCCCCCAAAACCCCCAGTCAGACAGGGAGACCCCAGAACACTCCCACTCACACAGCGACCCCCAAATCCCCGTGTGATCCCTGACCCCCAAAACACCCCCTGCTCGTCACAGGGACCCCCAAACACCACCTGTGTCCTCCTGACCCCCAAAGCACCCCTTGATCACCCAGGGACCCCGAAATCTCCATCCCCCACCCCTCCAATCCTCTCCCCTTCCTGACACCCCCACCTCCTTCCTGTCACCCCCATTCTCCCCCCTCGCAGGACCCCCCTCAAGTCCCCCAAACCCCGCACCCTCAACCCCAAAACCCACCAGCAATGGCGGCCGGGGGCTGCCCGAGGCAGGGCTGCAGCAGGATGGTCTGGGGGCTGGGGTGCCTCCATTCCTCCTCTCTCCCCAGCTCCAGGGACCCCCGGGGGTTTGGGCTGGATTGGGGGGTCCGCGAGTTCTGGGGGTCCTTCGGCCTTCACGACCAGCGGGAACTTTGCTAGAGGAAAAGAACTGGGGTGTAAAGGGTCAAGGGGAGGGGCTTGGGGATGGATTTTGGGGGGAGGGGGTCAGGGGGACTCACCGGGGTCCTGGAGGGCGCAGGGCAGCGTGGGGGGCTCTGGCTCCGCCTTCACCCCCAGAATGGGGGAGCTGGGGCCTGTAGGTGGGGGGCACAACTGAGAGGGGTTGGGGGTGTTGGGGATGGGTTTGGGGGTTTTTTGGGGGGGCCACGTACCCAAAAGGGGGTCTCGGAGGAGCACGAGGGGCCCGAGGAGTCGGAGCAGAAGGAGGAGTTGGGGATCCCGGCTCTGACTTCACCTCCAGGTCTGGAGGAGTTTGGGGGTCAGGGAGGGCTAGGGGTGCACCTGGGTGACCCCACCCCAACCCCCCAGATCATCCCAAACAACCCCATATTCATCAAAGAACGCCCTCAGGACCCCCACGAACCCCTCAGGACCCCCCAGACATTTCCAACCTTTCAGGACTCCCCCAAACCCTTCCAGCTCTCCATACACCCCCCCAGAACCACCATAAGCCCCTCCCAGCACCCCCAAAAACTCCCCCCAGCCCCCCACTCACCGGGGAACAGCTGGGGGGGCTCCAGGTCCCAGGGGGGGTCGGGGGGGCTGCAGCCGCCTCCCCCATCGAAGGCACAGTCGAACTGGGGGAGGGGGGACAGGGATGAGGTTCCAGGACCCCCAAAGGGGGCGGAGCTTGACAACCCCTTCCCCTTGGGAGGGGGGCTTACCATGGGGTCGGGGTCCAGGGAAGGGAAGAGGTGGGCGGGGCCAAGCCGGTCGTCAAGGCAACCGAGGAGGGCGGTGTCTGGGGAAAAGGGGGCGGGGTCAGGGCAGAGCCACGCCCACAAAGAGGCTAGGCCGCGCCCCCGCAGTGCATAAATGGTGCAGGCCGCGGCCCCTCATATCGCTCCTCCCAGTCCCCCCAGTCCCCCCCAGCAATTACGGGATCATCAATCCCACCCCGGCAATTGCAATCCACCCCGAGCAGTTATAGGGGCCCGTTTCCCCCCCGCTCCTCGCTCCCCAGCAGTTCTTGGGGTCCCCAATCCCTCCCCATCAGCTCCAGCACCCCGTTCCCACCCCAATCCTCGCTGCCCAGCGCGTTCCCGGCCCCGAACGGGCCCTGCTCGAGCTGCACCAGCAGCTCCGGCGCCATCGCCGCCGCCATCTTCCCTCTGCGCGCCGGGCCCCGCCCCCTTCCATCCAACGCAACCAATCAGCGCCCGCGCCACGCCCAGCGCTGGCCAATGGAGGCGCGGCCCCCCTCTCCGCCCCGCCCCCCGCGCACGCGCGCCGCGCGTTTCCGGGCTCCCGCCCGGAGCCTCCCGACGGCGGAGCTGGAAAGGGGACAGGGACCCCCTCCGATCCGCCCCTTCCCCCGCTCCTCCGGGACCACCGGCACCACCGGAGACGGTAGGAGCCGCCCCGCCCCCTCACGGGAGGGAGGGAAGGAAAGAGGGAGGCAGGAGGTGTCGCCATGGCAACCCCGGCCCGGCGCCCCTGGGCCTGGCGGGGTCGGGGCCGGAAATGACGCAACGGGCGGGGAGAGGCCGCTCCGGGGGGTTGCCGGCAGGGGGCGCGCTACGATCACGGGTCAGGCCACGCCCCTTCTGCGTCAGGTCACGTCCCCCATCTGGCCACGCCCCCTGTTTCCCAGGATCGTGATTGGCTGAAGAAGAGATGGATGGGGTGGAGCCAGCCAATGGTGAATCGGCGGTTCAGCAAGCAGCCAATGAGGGTGGAGATGCGCTAGAAGCAGCCGCCAATGAGCAGAGAGCAGCTGGAGATTCCTCCAATAGGGATGGAGGGAGCCTGGGTGCGGCCAATGAGGAACTCGGGATGGCTGGCGCAGCATCCAACGGGAATGCGCCTCTGCAGAGCTCGTCCAATGAGGAGAAGGGGAGCTCTGGCTCATCCAATGAGCAGTCAACCCTGAGGGATTTGGCCAATGAGGACAGAGGAGGTCAGCACGGCCCAGCCAATGAGGAGGAAGAGCCACATGACCTGACCAATGAGGGCAAAGGGCCGCAGCAGCCAGCCAATGCGGATGCAGAACATGAAGCCTCAGCCAATGAGATTGCAGCAGCACATGACCCAGCCAATAAGGAGGCAGCCCCTGGAGCTGCAGCCAATGAGAACAGTGCCCTCTCATCGACAACCAATGGGAGGGAAGAACCCAGCGATCCATCCAGCGCCTGCTCCCCCTCCTCCAACCCTCCCTCCAATCAGCACGCAGCCCTGCCGGATCCAGCCAATGGGGTGCCGCTGCAACAGGCAGAGCCCTCCAATGAGCTTGGGGCCCTCGCTGCCCCGCCCACCAGGACGAGAGACCAGTGGGATTGGTCGCTGGAGGAGGCGTGGCTTCGTGCTCCGGAGGGGGAGGGGCTTGAGGCGTGGGGGGAGGGGCCTGAGGAGCTGGACGGGGAGGACGAGGAGGACGATGATGACGAGGAAGAGGAGGAGGATGACGAGGAAGGGCAGCAATGGTGGCACAGCCCCGACGGCGCCATCTCCAAGCAGATCGTGCGGCGTGGCCGGGGCTTGTCCCGCCCGGGTCCCGGCTCGCTGTGCCGCGTCCTCCTGACCCCCCCTCCCCACCCCACCGGGGTCCCACCGGGGTGGGGCCCGCCATGTGTGGCGTCCAACGTGGGGCGCTGGCACCGCGTGCGGGTGGGCACGGGCGAGGGCGCCTGGGCGGCGGCGCTGGACGCGGCGCTGGAGTCGATGGCGCGGGGCGAGCGGGCGCGGCTGCGGCGCGCGGGGCCGGGGGCTGCGCTGGGAGTGCGGCTGGGGGCTTCACGCCGGCGCCCGTTTCTGGGAGAGCCCCGGGCGCCGTCGAGCGCTGGCGGAGGCCTGGGCGTCGCGGGCGGCGGCGCTGCTGGCGGCGGGGCGGCGTGGCCGGCGGCGGCGCGGGCGCACGCGCTGGCGCTGCGGGCGGCGGTGGCGGCGGGGTCCCGCCCGCCGGCGGGCGCAGGCGGCGGGCGCCAGGGCCGAGCTGCACGCCGGGCTGGCGCTGTGCCAGCTGCGCCTGGGCCTGCCCGCCGCCGCCGCCGCCAACGCCGGCAAGGCCCTGGCGCTGCGGCCGCAGCACCTCGAGGCCCGCTTCCGCCGCGCCGTGGCCGCCGCCGCCATGGCCGACCTGGAGGCCGCCATGGCCGACCTGGCCCACGTGCTGAGGGCGCAGCCCGGCCACGCCGGCGCCCGCCGGGAGCTGCGCAGGGTGCGGGGCGCGGCGCGGGAGAGGGACGCCCGCCTGGCGCGCCGGCTCGGCAGGCTCTTCGCCTGACGCTGCTGGGGGGGTTTGGTGATGGAGGGAGTTGTTAGGCATCGTTAGTGATTGTTGGGTCATTGGGAGTCAAGGGATGTTCTTGCAAATGAGATGGTAATTTGGGGGTGTGGCCTTGAGTTAAGCTCCGCTCCATCAATAAAGAGTCCTGATGAGCAGTGAGTCGTCGAGGGGGTCGGTGGGGATGTCATTGCCATGGACACCCGTGGGTCCTGCCCCCTCTAATGATGGCCACGCCCATGGCTCTGCCCCCTCATTAGCAAATTACGCTGCCCCTCCCCCCGTATCAATATAGAGATTTATTGACCCGTCAGCGAGGGAAACGCGTCACAGGGGGCAGGGCATAGCAGGGGGTGTGTGCAAGAGGGGTGGGGTTTGGCATGCAAATGAGGTGGGTGTGACCTGGCCCATCCTAGGGGCGGGGTCAGGCACTGTTGCCATGGCAATGCTGACACTCCCAGGTACCAGTGGTGCTCACAGGCCAACGTTGCCATGGTGACAGTTGCCATGGGAGGCCCACCATTGCCATGGGAACAGTTGCTATGGGATACCAGGCATTGCCATGGCAACGCTGCCCTGCTTACTATGAGACAGTTACCATGACAACGGTTGCTATGGGAGTCTGGAGATCACCATGGGTTACCGTGGTGTGCTAGGTGTTGCCATGGCAACGGCTGCTGTGGGATGCCGGTGCGTTTCTGGCAGGAAAAGGGGTGGGTGTGTGGGTGTTGAGGCACTGCCAGCACCGTTGCCACAGCAACGCCGCCGATGCTCTCCAGGTCCCCAAAACCGCCGCGGCGTCTCCGTGGCGACGCCGCCTCCTCCTCCTCCTCCTCCTCGGGGATGCTGAGCGTCGCCACGGCAACGCCTCGGGGAGGTGGCGGTGGTAGCTTTTTGGCGCCGTCTCAGGGCTCCCAGTCGTTGTCGTGGTGCTGGGCGGCGATGATGATGACGACGGTGAGGATGGTGCAGAGCACGATGGCGGCGATGCCGACGGCCAGGCTGATGAAGGAGAAGTTGCGCGCCTCCCGCGAGGCGATCTCGGCCGACACGATGTCCCCCCGCGCCACCGCCGTGCGCACCTGGGGATGGGGGGCTCACCGTCACCTGGGAGGGGGGTCACCAACCTGCCACGCCCCCCCCTTTTATCCACCCCGCCCCCCTCACCTGCACGGCCTTGACGATGGCGACCACGCCGGTGGGCCAGAAGCAGCAGAGGGTGGTGAGGACGGCGATGGGCAGGTAGTCGTGGGGGGCCCTCCGCGCCTCCAGCCCCGCCCCCGCCACGCCCAGGGCGGTCCCAGTGTCGCCCCGCCCCCCAGGCCGCCCCTCCTCCCCCAATGGCAGCGCCACCGGGCAGGGGCCGGGCCGGGCCGGGGGCTCCCCAAAGGTCTGGGGGAAAGAGGGGGTGAGGAGTGTGGCCAGCACAGGGCACACCCCCATGAGCATGTGCCCCCACCCACCCTGAGACCACACTCTCTCCCACAAGCCACGCCCCAAATCTCACACCCCGCCCCTCTGCTTTGCCCCACTCCTATTGTGACCCCACCCCTCCAGTGCTCCGCCCCTATTGGCCCCTCCTCCCTCTTCGGCCCCTCCCTCACAATCCACCCCTCCCCTTTAGCCTTGCCTTTTAGTCCCTCCTTACAGTCCCTCCCTCCCTCCTCAGCCCCTCCCTCCCGTTTTGGCTCCTCCTTTCAGCCCCCACTTTTAGTCCCTCCCCTTTTGCTCCTCCCTCCTTTTTCAGCCCCTCCCCTCCCCTCCCAGGCCCTTCCCCTCCTCTTTTCCCCCCACGCCCCCACTCACGGGCCCCACGGGGTACACGGGCACGTAGGCCGTGCAGGGCTGGAGCTGGAGGGCGAAGGGGGGCGCGTAGGGCTGGGGGCCCCCGTAGGGCTGGGGGGGCGGCCGCGTGGGAGTGGGGGCCGGGGCAGCGTGGCCGCGTGCGGGAGGGGGCGGCCCCTCCGTGGAGACCCCGGAGACCCCGACAGCCCCGGGGCAGCGTGGCCGCCCCCGCCCCCGCGACGAACGCCCCACCCCCCGCGGCAGCGTGGCCGCCCCCGCCCCGAACCCCGGGGCAGGGTGGCTGCCCCGGAGAAGCCCCCCACGGGGCCCGGGGGCCGGCGGGCCGTAGGGGGCGACGAGTGGGAGCCCCGTCTGGCACTCCTGGGAAAAGGGGTTGGGGGGAGGAAAAGAAGGGGCGTCAGGACCTTTCCCCCGAACCCAAAACCCAGAGAGCCCACCCGGCGACCCCACAGGCCACCCCAAAAACCCCACGACCCCTCGTCCATCACCCCCCTACACCACCCGAGCAACCCCGAATCCGCCCCCAGTCATGGACCTGTTTCTGGGTCACCCTTCCCCCCCGCCCCCGGAGCTATTTTTAGCCCCACATGGTGTGGGGAGGGGGATGATGGGGGTCCCGGGGCTGTGCAGACCCCATCCCCGCCTCCCCCGCCCCCCATTCCCCGAGCCAGCAGTGTCGCCCCCAGACCCCTCCCGGACCCCCCACCCCGGACCCCCGAGCCAGCAGCATGCCCCCTCCCCACGAACACGCGTGACCCGGACCCCCATCCCCGTCCCCCGCGACCCCCGGGCTCCGCACCGGGTTTTTCGGCCGCCATGGCCGGGCCGAACCGGGACCGGGACCCCCGAAAAACACGGCCTGGATTCCCCGGATCGGGACCCCCAAATCCTGGCCTGGATTCCCCTGGATCAGGATCAGGACCCCCGAAAAACACGGCCTGGATTCCCTTGGATCGGGACCCCCAAATCCCGGCCTGGATCCCCCGGATCGGGACCAAGATCCCCCCAAAAAACATGGCCTGGATTCCCCTGGATCGGGACCCCCAAATCCCGGCCTGGATCCCCCGGATCGGGATCCGCACTGACCCCAAAATCCTGGCCCGAATCCCCTGAATTCTGAACCAGAACCAACCCCCAAATCCCAGCCTGGATCCCCTGGCCTGGAGTCCCTGACACCAAGGATTTTATTGACATTTCCAGTGACCCAAAACAAAGGTTTTTATGCCTAAAAATCGGCCCCAGGGGCTGGTCCTGTGGTGCTGGTGGGAAGGGGGTGTCGGGGGGGGGTTGTTGGGGGCTGTGGTGGAAGGTGAAGCCCCCCTGGGAGAAGGGGCATGAGCAAGGTCAAAGGTCAGGGGGGCGGGGGAAGCTCAGGGGGGGCCGTGGCGGCGCAGGAGCCCCCCGAGGCTGTCGAAGACCCCCCGGATGGCGGCCCCCAGGCGGGCGGCCTCGGTCTCGTGGCAGCAGGAGAAGGCGGTGACGGCCACGCGCAGACCCCCAAAAGCCCCCGGGGGGTCCCGAGGGTCCTTGGGGGGGTGGTCTGGGGGGGCCACATGGCCCACGCCCACCCCGTACCCGTCGGGCACCAGCGGCCCCCGCAGCAGCCAGCAGCCCTCACGGGAGCGCACCTGGGGAGGGGGGCAAAAAGGGGGGGTTGTACCCCAAAATGAGCCAGACCTCCCCCCAAATTGATCCCTGTCTCCTCCCCCCTCCCTCAGAAGTCCAAACCTGCTCCCCCAAAACGTGTCCCCCTGCCCACAAACAGCCCCAACCCCCCCCCCCAAAATGGTACCTGAGACCCCTCCAAACACCCCCACCAATGGGGAGGGTCCCTGGGGAAGAACTGAGGGGGGTTCTGGGGGCAATTTGAGGGGTCCCAGATGGGGAACTGGGGGTGACAGGGCAAATTTTGGGGGTCCCAGGAGGCAACTGGGGGGTCCCAAGGGGCTTTGAGGGGTCCCAGGGGTTTTGAGGGGTCCCAGATGGGGAACTGGGGGTGGCACAGGAATTTTTAGGGGTCCCAAATGGCCAATCAGGGGGTCCCAGGGGGACAGTTTGGGGGTCCTGGGGGGTACCTGGAGGGTGCAGAGGCGGAAGTGGGTGGCCTGGGTGTAGGCGGGGTCCAGGAAGATTTCGGGGAGGGGCTCCCCGGCCGCCAGGGCCGCCTGGCGCAGCCCCTGCAGGTGACGCTCCGGGCCCCGCCCCGCCAGCACCTGCCGGGAGGGGGAGAGGGCGGGGCCTGGCACACCTGGGCCACACCCACCTCCATGTGCGCCGCCTCCCCAGTCCTGCCACCCCACACCTGGGCTGCGCCCACAACACGCCCATCTTGGTATGCCCTCAGCTCAGCCTGCTCCTACCCCCCCAACACACACCTGGGCACCACACCTGGACCCCTCCCACCCCTGTCCCAGCCCCACAGCCCCACCCCCTCGGCCCTGCCCACCCAGCCCCACCTCGGCCCCGCCCTCACCTCCTGGGTGCGGCTGTTTTGGGCCTCGACGGCCTCGCGCAGCAGCGCCATCTGCAGCTCGGGCTGGGGGGGAACACACCTGTCCTACCTGGGCAGGTAACCCCGCCCCAGGCAGGTAACCACGCCCCGGGCAGGTAACCACACCCTGGGCAGCAGGCACCGCCCCCTCACACCTGGGCAGGTAGCCCCGCCCCCCCCATTACCCCGAGGCCCTGCCCACCTGCACGTCGGGGTCGTCGAGGGCGCGGGCCAGGGCCAGGCAGGGGGGCCCAGGTGGGCGCAGGAGGTCGGTGCAGCCAGGTAGGACCCCCCGCAGGGACGTGGGCTCGCAGGTGGCACACAGGTAGCCATGAGCCCTGTGAGGGGCAGGGGGGGCACAGGTGAGCTCACCTGGGCACAGGTGTGTCACACACACACAGGTGAGCTCACCTGGGCACAGGTGGGTCACAAACACAGGTGAGCTCACCTGGGCACAGGTGTGTCATACACACACATCTGTACCTGTGGAAGGCCCCAGGTGAGCTCACCTGCCCACAGGTGTGTCCCCCACCCCCCTTACCTGTAAAAGGCCACCTGCAGGGCCACCTGCACGAGCGCCTCCGGCCTTGGCCCCGCCCCTGCCCCGAAGCCCTCGTGGGCGAAGGTGTGAACGTCCACATCGGCCGCCAGGCTGGGGGAGAGGCAGCAAGGGAAGGGGGGGTGTCACACCTGGCTCCTCTCCCTCACCCTGCCCCCACCTCTGACACTGCTCCTCCCACCCTGGAATGCAGAGAACCCCCTGAGAACCCCCAAGATCCCTGAGAATCCCCGGCCTCCGTGACCTCCCCAGGATCCCCCCAGATCCACCAGAAACACCCTCAAACCCCCAACAACCCTCCCCCCGACTCTTGGCTCCCTTCCCTTAAAACCCACCCTCGGCTCCCCCCGACCCCTCTGTGCCCCCCTCCCTGCCCCACCTGTCCAGGTGTCTCTTGGCCCTCTCCAGTTCGGGGCCGATTTCGGGGTCGATGCTGAAGCGGAGCCGCTGCGGGCGGGGCACGGGCAGTGACGTCACAGGGGCGGGGTCAGGCTGAGGGCGGCGGCTGATGGGGAGGGGCCACTTTAGCCAGGTGTCCTCTCACCTGTCCAGGCCTCGGGCCACGCCCTGCCCACCCTCACCTGTGCTCCAGGGCGTGGTCGAGCAGCTCGGCCACGGCGGGGCCGTCGATCACGGCCGGGTCGAAGACGGCGCCACAGGTCCCGTCCTGACCCACCACCAGCTGGGTTTGGGGGGCAGGGGGGGCAGGTCAAGATCAGGGACACCCTCCCATTAACCCCCCACACAGGATCCCCCCCAAAACGGGTTCCATCCCCTAAAAGAGGAAGCCGCGCCCTTTCAAGCCCCAAAACAGGACTTCCACCCCAAAACAGGATCTCCAGCCCCAAAACAGCATTTCCACCCCAAAACACTCCCCCAAAACCTGACACAGAGGAACAGGGAGTCCCCACCCCCGGGACAGCCCAAAAACCCTCGAAAATCCAGCCCGAAAACCGCAGGCCACGCCCACTTTGGACACTGGGCCAAGCCACGCCCCATAATCCCCAAAGCCCCTCCCCGTCTGGCCGAGGCCCCGCCCACCTGCAGGGTCTTGTCGAACCAGCGGTTGGCGCTGTTGGCGCCGGCCCCGCCCCCGTGCAGGACCTGGGCGGCCACGCCCCCCTGGCCACGCCCCCCGCTCAGCACGGGCGAATCGAGGCTCAGCACGAGGAGGCTGCGCTGGATCCGCCCAATGGAGTCGCGGCTCAGCCGGTCTGCGGGGGGCGGGGCTTCAGCGGGACACGCCCACTCTGCTAACAAGCCACGCCCCCCTCGGATTCCCCTCACGCACCCCCTGAAAATTGGAGGCCACGCCCACCCCAAAATGAGGAAACCCCACCGCTTTCACCCCCCAAAAAAGGAAGCTCCCCTCGAGATGACCCCAAAAGCCTCCTAAAATTGGAAGCCACGCCCCCCAAATTAAGCCCCTCCCCTTTGAGCCCCCGAGCCACCCCCAAAATCACCCCAACACTGGGACCTCCGCCCCAAAACCACTGTCAAACCCACGCCCACACTGGAACCCCCGAAAGTCCCTCACCCCAAAATGTCTCACCCCCAAATCCCCACCCACCCCAGAATCCCCACCCACCCCAAAGCTCCTCTGCCAGCTCCTCCCTCCATTAGCCTCCCTAACCTCACCCTTGGCCCCTCCCCTCAGCCTCCCCAGCCCCTCACCCCTCATCATGCGGCCGTGGACGCGCCCCAGACCCGCCGGTGCTGCCCCGTCAGGAGCCCCACGGAGGCCCCCCGCCCCCGCCCGCGCCCGCAGCCCCCAGGGCCGCCGCCAGCGCCAGGACCCCAGGGGCTGCCCGAGTCCCCGCACACCTGCAGCTGGAAAAACTGGGGGGGCACGCCCCAAAGATGGGGAGGGACCCCCCCGGAATGGGGAGTGACCCCTCGAGGAACAGACAGACCCCAAAATGGGGAGTGACCCCCCAGAATGGGGAGTGACCCCCTCGTGCGACAGACACCCCCAAAATGGGGAGTGACCCCCCTATGAGACAGACATACCCCAAAAATAGAGCAGGACCCCCTCCAAGAACACCCCACTCCCCAAAATGGAGAATGACCCCCCTCAAAATAAAGTGGGATCCCCTGCCATGGGACAGACACCCCCCAAAATAGGGTGGGACCCCCCCCAGAATACGGTGGGACCCCCCCATGAAACAGACCCCCTAAAATGAAGGACAACCCCCCCAAAATAGGATGGGACCCCCTCCCCACGGGACACCCTCGCCCCCCAAAATGAGGAGTGACCCCCCCCCAAAATAGGGTGAGACCCCTCCCAAGAACATCCCCCTAACAAATGAGCAATGAGCCCCCTGGGACAGACACCCCCGCAAATTAGGGACAACCACCCCCAAACTAAGATGGGACCCCCCACGGGACACGCCCCCAAAACATAGTGAGACAGCCCCTAACCCCCTCCCTGACCCCCACCCCAAAAGCCCCCCAAAGCCCCCCCGTACCTGCCCGTTCCTGCTGACGGTGACGAACTGGGGGGGCTGCGCCCCCGGGGGGAGCCTCAGCACCTCATCCCGCCGGGGCCCCGGCACCCGACACCCCCCAAACGCCGCCTGCACCCACGGCTCGGGGGGGTCCCGCCTTGGGGGGGGTCAGGACACCCACTGTCACCCCCTGAGACCCCCAGAGACCACCCTGACACCCCTCTGAGACCCCCAGAGACACCCCCCAAACGCCGCCTGCACCCACGGCTCGGGGGGATCCCGCCTGGGGGGGGGTCAGAACACCCACTGTCACCCCCTGAGACCCCCAGAGACCCCCAGAGACCACCCTGACACCCCCCTGAGACCCCCAGAGACACCCCCCAAAGGCCGCCTGCACCCACGGCTCGGGAGGGTCCCGCCTTGGGGGGCGTCACCATACACAGCATCACCCTCAGGAACCCCCCTGAGACCCCCAGGAACCCCCCGAGAGCCCCAGAGCTGCCCAGGGACCCCCAGAGCCCCCTCAGGACCCACCGCTGCAGCTGCTCCCGGTAGTCCAGGACCCCCGCGATGAGCCGGGCGGCGAACCTGGGACAGGGACAGGGACCAGTGACACCAGTGACACCACTGGGACCAGGGACAGGGACAGGGACCAGTGACCCCTGAGATACTGGGACACCAGTGACACCAGTGACCCATGAGATACTGGGACACCAGTGGGACCAGTAAGAGGGACCAGGGACACCAGTGACACCAGTGGGACCAGTGACACCAGTGGGACCAATGATACCAGCGACACCACTGACAGGGGTTGATGACACCAGTCATTCCAGTGCCTCCCAGTGTCTTTCCAGGGCCCTCCAAACCCCTCTCCCAGTCCCCCCCAAGTCCCTCCCAATTCACTCCAGTGCCTCCCAGTCCCTCCCAGTGCCCTCCCAGTGCCCCCCACTCACCAGAGCTGCCCCCTCCAGTCGTCCCAGTCCTGCTGGGGCAGCACCAGTCCCGCACTGGTGTGGACTGGCAGCGGCAGCCGCTCGCTGGAGCCCCAGGGCCACTCCTGCCCCACACCCCAAAATGGTGTAACCCCCCCGAAAATCCGGGACAACCTCCAAGACCCGGGACACCCCAAAAAACCCGGGACACCCCCCCAGGGGACCCAAGACCACCCCCATCAAACTCCCCAAACAACCCTTGGACCACCCCCTCGCCAATCCCACCCAAAAACCCCCGAGACTCCTCAGGAACCCCCCCCGGGACCCCCCATCAAACCCCCCAGGAGCTCCTGCAGGACCCCCCATCAAATCCCCCCCGGGAATCCCCCAAAACCACACCAGGAACCCCCCCCAGAAATCCCTCATCAACCCCCCTCCCAGAAATTCCCCATTAACCCCCCATAAGCCCCCCATTAAACCCCCCCAGACCCCTCCCCAACTTTGTCCCCTGCGCCCCCCCGGGCTGTGACGCACGGGCAGGCGGGGGGGGCCGGGGGGCTTCGCTCGCAGCCGCTCCTGCAGGCGGGGTCCGGCCCCCCCGGGGGCCCCAAAATCCTGCACGAGCCGCCGGGTCCGGTCCCGCTCGCCGGGGGTCACCAGAGCCTCGAGAGCCCCCCAGAGCCGCCCCAGCGTCACCCCCAGCGCGGGCAGAGGGGGGGTCCGGCCCCCACCCCCCGGGAACCCCTGGGGGGGAGAGGGGAAAAGCGCTGAAAATCCCCCCAAAATAAACACGGGACCCCCAGGACCCCCCATCTCGGATGGCAGGGACCCCCACATCACCCCCCCAGGACCCCTAAGACCCTGCATCACCCCACCAGGAAGACCCCCGGGACCCCCTGGATCCCGCCCCCCGAGCCCTTAAACCGCGGACCCTCCACCAACCTCCCCAGGACCCCGCTGAGAGCCCCCAGACCCCTTAACCGCCCCCCCGAGTGATGGAGACCCCCACGGGTGATTTTAGGAGGGGGCTGTGATACTCCCAAAACATCGCGGATCCCCCTCCACGTGCACCGATCCCACCCTCCCCTCCAAAACGCGGACGTGCCGCCCCGCACGAGCGCTGCCCCCTCCCCCTCCCCACGCGCCCCTCCCCACCCCACGCGTGGCTTCACCTCGGGGGCTCCTTGGCCGGGGGCCGCCAGCGCCCCCAGACCCACAGCGAGCGCCCCATCGCCGACCCCACCCCCTTCTCCACGGCACACCCCCTCAGACCCCTCCCACCCAACCCCACGAGGTTCCCACGCCCCTCCCCTCCGTTCCCACGCCCCTCCCCGGTCTCTGATTGGCCGCGCGGGTTTTGGGGGTGGGGAGGGGAGTGAGGGAGGAGCCGCTCGTGGGGTCCCTCGAAGGTAACGGGGCGGTGGGAGGGGGACACACGTGGGGAGACCCCCTCCCCAGCCCATCCCCCCACGCCCCGGGGCTGGTTGAAGGGGGAGGTCTCCCACTTAGGGGGTGGGATTTGGGGGGGGAGGGGCACAGGACTCGGAGACCCCTCCCCAACCTCCCCACGCCGGAACTGACGTAGGGGTGGGGAGGGAAGCGAGAGGTAAACACGGGTCCTGGTGGGGGAGGGGAAGGTTGGGGACCACCCGGGGAGCGGTGGAGTTGGAGGAGTGGGGAGGGGTCTCCCCTGATCCGCCGTGTGTCCCCCTCCCCACAGATGCGCCCGGAGCGGCGGAACGAGGGGCGCGGGTGGGAGGGGTGGGGGTCGCTCCTGGCCCCCCCCTCCTCCTCCTCCTCGTGGGGGGTCGCGGGGGTCGTTCCGGCCCGTGGTCATCGTGCACGGGCTCTTCGACAGCCCCAGCGACTTCCGACACCTCCGCGCCTTCATCAACGAGGTAACGACCCTCCCCGGAAGGTGGGGACCCCCTGATCCCCCTTCATCACCCCCCCAGCCCTGGGTGTCCCCCCTCCCCTCTTCTTCACCCTTCACCCCCCTGGGTGTCCTCAAATCACCCCCAAATGCCCCCGCGTGACCTTGCCTGGGTGCTGAGGACAGGGGGGGCTCCTCCGAGTACCTGGGACCCCCCGCAGGACCCCCTGGACCCCCCCTTATCCCACCTGGACCCCCCTCTCTGCTTCATTCCCCGCTGGGACCCTGCCCGGGTGCTTGGGGGGGGCACCCACCCCCGTGCCTTGACACCCCCCGTGCCTTGACACCCCCCGCGTGTCCCCCCCAGACGCACCCCGGGACGGAGGTGACGGTGCTGGACCTGTTGGACCGGGGGTGCTGGGGCTGACTGGGGTGACTGGGACTGATGGGGGATGCTGGGGGTGACTGATTGGGGATGCTGGGGGTGACTGGGGCTGATGGGGGTGATTTGGGGGGGGTCTCCCACCCCACTCTGTCCCCCCCCAGACGCACCCCGGGACGGAGGTGACGGTGCTGGACCTGTTGGACCGGGGGTGCTGGGGCTGATGGGGGGTGATTTGGGGTGATTTGGGTGATGTGGGGGTCTCCCACCCACTCTGTCCCCCAGACGCACCCCGGGACGGAGGTGACGGTGCTGGACCTGTTGGACCGGGGGTGCTGGGGCTGACTGGGGTTGATTGATTGGGGTGATTGGGGGTGACTGGGAGTCCTGGAGCTGATGGGGTTGAGTGGGGGTGATTGGGGTGACTGGGGATGACTGGGGTGACTGGGGGTGATTGATTGGGGTACTGGGGGTGACTGGGGGTCCTGGGGTTGACTGGGACTGATTGGGGTGACTGGGGTGACTGGGGGTGACTGGGGCTGATGGGGGTGATTTGGGGGTGTCTCCCACCCCCCCCAGACGCACCCCGGGACGGAGGTGACGGTGCTGGACCTGTTTGACCGGGGGTGCTGGGGCTGACTGGGGCTGGTGGGGGTGATTTGGGGCTGATTTGGGGGTGTCTCCCACCCCCCCCAGACGCACCCCGGGACGGAGGTGACGGTGCTGGACCTGTTCGACTGGGGGTGCTGGGGCTGACTGGGGGTGATTGGGGCTGATGGGGGTGATTTGAGGGTCTCCCACCCCCTGTGTCCCCCAGAGCGCACCCGGACGGAGGTGACGGTGCTGGACCTGTTGGACCGGGGGTGCTGGGGCTGACTGGGAGTGACTGGGGATGCTGGGGGTGACTGGGGCTGGTGGGGGTGATTTGGGGCTGATTTGGGTGTCTCCCACTCCCCAGACGACCTTTGCCCAGCACGGAGGTGACGGTGCTGGAGTGTTCGACCTGGGTGCTGGGGCTGACGGGTGACTGGGGCTGATGGGGGTGATTTGGGGTGATTTGGGGGTGATTTGGGGTGTCTCCCACCCCCCCCAGACGCGCCCCGGGACGGAGGTGACGGTGCTGGACGTGTTCGACCGGGGGTGCTGGGGCTGACTGGGGGTGATTGGGGCTGATGGGGGTGATCTGAGGGTCTCCACCCCCTGTGCGTGGGCTGAAGTGCTGGGGCCGATGGGGTGACTGCTGATGGGTGGGTGGGGTGCTGGGCTTCCGGGACCCCCCAGACGCTACCCGGGACGGAGGTGACGGTGCTGGACCTGTTCGACCGGGGGGCGTCGCTGCGGCCGCTGTGGGTGCAGGTGGAGGGGTTCCGGAGAGCCCTCGCCCCCATCATGGCCAACGCCGCCCACGGCGTCCACCTGCTGGGATACAGCCAGGGTGGGGGGCTGGGACCCCGGGGGCACACACCCTGGGGTGGGGGATGGGACCCCCGGGGTGAGGGGGACACCCTGGGGTGGGGGATGGGACCCCGGGGGACACACCCTGGGGTGGGGATGGGATCCCCAGGACCAGGAGGGCACCCTGGGGTGGGGGTCCGGGGCCGCCAGGTTTGGGGGTCCTGGGTCCCCATCATTGATTGGGGGTGGGGTGGGGGCCCTTCTGTTGGAATCCAGGAGGGTTGGGACCCCTGGGGCTGTGGGGGTTGGTGGGGGTCCCAAGTCCATGGGTGGGGGTCCCAAGTCCATGGGTGGGGGTCCCAAGTCCAAGGGGGGGCAATGGTTCCCAGACCCGTGGGTGGGAGAGGGTCCCCTGGGTTAACGGGTGGGGGTCCTGGGTCCCTCAGGGGCTCCCGGGCCCTGGCAGGGGGCTCCCTGGCTGTTGGGGTCTCCCTGGCTGTCAGGGTCCCCTGACACCCCCACCCCCAGGGGGTCTCATCTGCCGGGCCCTGCTGGCCACGACCCCCGACCACAACGTGCGCAGCTTCATCTCCCTGGCGGCCCCGCAGATGGGGCAGTACGGGGGTGAGGGGGCTTTGGGGGCTCCTGAGGGGCTTTGGGGGCTTCGGGACGTGCCGGGCCGGGCTGGGTCCATGGAGGGGAGGGGAGGCTTTTAGGGGGCACTTGAGGTTTTGGGGTCCCCGGGGGTTGGTGGGTTTTAGGGAGGTTTGGGGGAGGGGAGGCTCTCTGCACATTTTGAGGGGTGTTGGGGGTGCTGGGGGTGCCTGAGGGTCCAGGGGGTTGAGTGGGTTGGGGGTTTCTGGGTGTTTCAGGGTGGGGTTTGGGGGTCCCTCTTGGTTTTGGGGGTCCCTGACAGTTTTGGGGCACAGACACCGACTACCTGAAGTGGCTTTTCCCTCGGCACATGAAATCCAACCTGTACCGGCTCTGCTACACCCCCTGGGCCAGGGGGTCTCCATCTGCAACTACTGGAATGGTTGGCACCCCAAAACCGCCCCCATCCCCTCCAGCATCCCACAATCCTCCCCCAGAAACCCTAAACCTTCCACCCCCCAAATTCCCCAAGACCCCTGCCCCCAACCAGCACCAGGGGACAACCCCCCTGCCCCAGCTCTGGGGTGGGGGTGACCCCAGGGGGTGTCCCAGGGTCTGACCTCCCCCATTTCTTCCCCTCCCCCAAACCAGACCCTCACCACCGTGAGCTGTACCTGAACAACAGCGACTTCCTGGCGCTGCTCAACGACGAGAGGCTGCACCCCAACGCTTCTGGTGAGACCCCCGCCCCAGAGACCCCCAGAGACCCCTGACCTCCCTGACCCCCAAAATCCCCCTCCCCCAGACTGGAAGCGGAACCTGCTGCGCATCGAGCGCCTGGTGCTGATCGGGGTCCCGACGACAGCGTCATCACCCCTGGCAGTCCAGGTGGGACCCCAAAACACCCCCTACCGCTGCCCCAAGGGGGCTCAGACCTCTGGGCTGCCCCCAAACTAATTCCCCCTTTGTCCCCCCGAAGCCTTTTCGGGTTCTACGCACGCCAACGAGACCGTGCGGGACATGGAGGCGCAGCCGGTGAGGGGGCACGGGAGACCCCGGGGGCAGTTTTGGGGGTAGGGGGCACAGGGAGACCCCGAGGGGCAGTTTTGGGGGTAGGGGGCACAGGGGACCCTTAGGGGGCAGAACCGGGGAGGGGTTGGAGGAGCACCCTTCGGGGGGCAGCACTGGGGTGGAGGGATCGGGGTGGTCTCCTCATTTGAGGGTGGTGGGGGTCCCAAAGTCAGCCCCCCCACCCCCTGCTCGGGGGTCCTTGGGAGGGCCAGGGTTCCCCAATTTGGGGGTCTCGGGGGGGTCCCTGGTTCCCCTCGTTTGGGGGTCTCTGAAGGTCCCAGGTCCCCGTCACTGGTGGTTCCTCCCCGGGGTCACTGGGGGTCTCTGGTGGTCCCTTGGTGTCCCTGGTGGTCCCTCCGCAGGGGTCCCTCTCTGGGTGTCCCAGGTAGTCCCTGGTGGTCCCAGGTGGTCCCTGTGAGTCCCCAGGGGTCCCCTGGTGGTTCCTGAGGGTCCCCAGGTGGTCCCTGTGTGACCCTGGTGGTCCCTCCCCGGGGGTCCCTCTCTGTGTGTCCCTGGTGGTCCCTGGTGTCCCTGGTGGTCCCTGAGGGTCTCTTGGTGGTCCCTTGGTGTCCCTGGTGGTCCCTCCGCAGGGTCCCTCTCTGGGTGTCCCCAGGTGGTCCCTGTGTGTCCCCAGGGGTCCCAGGTGGTCCCTGGGTGTCCCTGGTGGTCTCTGGGGGTCCCAGGTGGTCCCTGGTGGTCCCTGAGGGTCTCTGGTGGTCCCTGTGTGTACCTGGTGGTCCCTGGTGGTCTCTGGTGGTCCCAGGTGGTCCCTGTGAGTCCCCAGGGGTCCCAGGTGGTCCCTGGGTGTCCCTGGTGGTCTCTGGGGGTCCCTCACCCTCATTTCCCCTAAGGTGTTCCAGCAGGACACGTTCGGGCTGAAGACGCTCTGGGGCCGGGGGGCTCTGGGGGGCTGTGCCGTGCCGGGGGTCCCGCACACGGCCTGGCACTCCCACCGGGCTGTCTATGAGCGCTGCATCCGGCCCTGGCTCACCTAGGGAGGCTCCATGGGGGCTCTAGAGGGGCTGAGGGGTTTATAGGGTCAGGGGGCTCTGGGGGCTGTGCCGTGCCGGGGGTCCCGCACACGGCCTGGCACTCCCACCGGGCTGTGTATGAGCGCTGCATCCGGCCCTGGCTCACCTAGGGGGGCTCTGGGGGTCTGTAGGGCTCAGGGGACTATGGGGTTCTATAGGGGGCTGGGGGCTCTGTAGAGGTCAGGGGGCTATGGGGTCTGTATAGGGAGTTGGGGGTTCTCGGGGTCAGGTGGGGCTGTGGGGCTCTGTAGGGGGCTGTGGGGCTCTATAGGGAGCTAGGGGGGCTCTATAGGGATCAGGTGGAACTGGGGGGCTCTATAGGGAGCTGGGGGGGCTCTATAGGGGTCAGGTGGAACTGGGGGTCTCTATAGGGAGCTGGGGGGGCTCTATAGGGGTCAGGTGGAACTGGGGGTCTCTATAGGGAGCTGGGGGGGCTCTATAGGGGTCAGGTGGAACTGGGGGGTCTCTACAGGGAGCTGGGGGGGCTCTATAGGTGTCAGGGTTGTTTAGGGGAGCTGGGGAGGTCTATAGGAGTCAGGAGGGCTATGGGGTTCTATAGGGGACTGGGGGTCTCTATAGAACACTAAGGGGGCTCTATAGGGGTTAGGAGGGGCTGGGGGCTCTCTGGGGCTCCATAGGAGTTGGGGTGGGGTCGAGGGTCGTGGCAGAGTCGGGAGTGGGGTTATTTAGGGGCTCTATAGGGGGCTGGTGGGGGTCTATAGGGGGCTCTAGAGGGGTCAGGGCTGGGATTATGGGGGCTGGGGTGCAGACCTCCCACCTATGGGGTGTAGAGGGGTTTCAGGGCACTTTTGGGCCCCAGGGGGCCCTTGGGAGGTTGGGGAGGGGCTGGGGGTCAGTATTAGGGGGGTGGGGAGGCCCCACTGTGGGGTCTCTCCCTCTCCTCCCCACAGACTCAGGGATTTGGGGCTCCTCCTCCCCAATGGAGTGGGGGGCAAAAAGGGGGACACAGGAGGGACTCCCCTGGCCTGGATTTGGGGGAACCTGGGGTGTTCAGGGGGCTTCAGCCAATAAAGCACTTATTCCCCTCCCCCCTCATCTGAAACTCTTGGGGGAATGGGGTCTCTCTCCCCAAAAACTGGCCACGCCCCTTTTCCAGCTCCGCCTCTTTATTGGTTCAACGGACGGTCCCAAAAAATTGGGAGGGTGTGTTAATGGGGGGGGACAACGAGGGAGGCACAGAAGGGGGTCCCAGGTGTGGGAGGGATGGAGGGACAACACACATAGAGGAGGAATTTTGGGGTCCTACGTTGGGGGGTGGTTTTGGGGTCTCTCTGGGGGTCTCTCAGGGCGGGGGCAGGGCCAGGAGGGGGGCAGCAGCTCGGGGGTCCCTGCGGCCCCCGGCCTCGGCCGAGTGTTTGCACTTCTCGGAGCCGCACTGGCACGGGAAGTATTTGCTCTTGATGTCCCAAAACGGTCCCCGTAGTCGAACCTGGGGGAGGGGGCAACGAGGGGTCACCCCAATTACCCCCTCTCAAACCCCCCACCTCTTCTGAGACCCCCCGGCCAAGACATCCCAGTACTGCCCAGCCCCCTCCACCCCCAGGAATCCCAAGTGCCCCCAACACCCATACCTGCCCCCAGCTCCCTGAAACCCCCAGAAATCCCCCGGCCCCACCCCAGCTCCTCCCCGGGGCGGATGTGGCGGGAGCTGAAGAAGGCGATGCGGGGAAGCGGCACCAACACCCCAAATACCCCCAAATCACCCAAATACCCCCAAATCCCCCAAATCCCCTCCCAGACCCCCAAATCCCCGGCCCCACCCAGCTCCTCCCGGGGCGGATGTGGCGGGGAGCTGAAGAAGGCGATGCGGGAGCGGCACCAACACCCCCAAATACCCCCAAATCACCCCAAATACCCCCAAATCCCCCAAATCCCCTCCCAGACCCCCAAATCCCATCCCAGCCCCACCCCAGCTCCTCCCCGGGGCGGATGTGGCGGGAGCTGAAGAAGGCGATGCGGGGGAAGCGCAGGTCCTGGTGTAACATGAACACCCGCACGGGGATGATGTTGGGGTCGCACAGGTGGTTGATGAACCGGCTCACGTTGCCGTAGTAACGGGCGTCGATGCAGTACACCTCGCCGTCCTGGGGGGGTGGGGACCCCAAAATTGGGCTTAGGGACCCCAAAATCGGGCTCAGGGACCCCAAAAACCTCCCTGTCCTGGGGGACGCCCGGGGTGCACACTGGGGTCATTCCCCTGGATTATTTGGGTCCCCCTGGGCTATTTGGGGTCCCCCAAGATTATTTGGGGTTCCCCAGGAGTTTTTGGGGTCCCCCAGTTATTCGACCCCCCAGGAGGTTTTGGGGCCCCCAGACCTTGTTGTCCAGGTCGAACAGGTACGAGTCGTCCTCCCTCACGTCGGCCTCGGCGTCCGAGATCAGCTCCCCCACGTACCTGGGGGGAACGGGGGGTGAGGGCACCCCAAAACCCCCCCCAGGGACCCCAAAAACCTTCCCACGCACCCCAAAACCTTCCCAGGCACCCCAAAACCTTCCCAGGACCCCAAAAACCCCCCAGGCACCACAGAAACCGCCCAGACTCCAACTCTCCCCGGTCTCCCCAAATCCCCTCCCGGGTACCCCAAAACCCCTCAGGGACCCCCCAACCCCCTCAGGGCACCCCAAGACCCCCTCCCAGCTCCCCCCCCGTGTGGGGGTCCCTCACTCGCAGATGAAGGTGCCGGGGGGGATGGCCTGGAGCGCCCGGACCCCCCAGCCCATCTTGGCCGTGCGGTAGAGCTGGAGCCGGACCCTGAAAATGGGGGAAAAAGGGGTTTTTGGGGGGTCACCCCTCATTTTTGGGGGATCCCTGAGGGTGCTGGGGGGGGGTAAATGACAGGAAGAGGGTTTTGGGATGAAAGCAGAGGAGTTTGGATGTCAGGGAGGAGATTTAAGGGGTGAAGATTTGGGGGAGGGACGAGGTTGGGGAAGGATGGGGGCTCAGATTTTGGGGTGGGGGTTTCTGGATTTGCAGGTATCAGGGTGGGGGGGTTCTGAGGGTGCAGATTTCAGGGTGGGGTTTTTAAGGGGTGCAGATTTCGGGGTGGGGGTTTCTGGGGTGCAGGTTCTGGGCTGGGGAGTTTCTGAGGGTGCAGATTTTGGGGTGGGGGGTTTGAGGGTGCAGATTTCGGGGTGGGGGGTTTCTGGGGTGCAGATTTTGGGGGTGGGGGTTTCTGGGGGTGCAGGTTCTGGGCTGGG